>NC_057812.1:437123011-437423011 GCF_018294505.1 Triticum aestivum | reverse complement strand
AGGTTTGGATACAAAGATTGGATACAAGAGATGAACTAGGGTTTGAGATGAGATGGTGCTGGTGAAGCTGTTGATGGAGATTGACCCCCTCCTGATGAGAGGATCGTTGGTGATGACGATGGTGATGATTTCCCCCTCTCGGAGGGAAGTTTCCCCCAGCAGAACAGCTCTGCCGGAGCCCTAGATTGGTTCCGCCAAGGTTCCGCCTCGTGGCTGCGGAGTTTATTCCCCAAAGCTTGCTTATGATTTTTTCCTCGATGAAAGACCTCATATAGAAGAAGATGGGCATCGGAAGGCCACCAGGGGGCCCATGAGGCAGGGGGGCGCGCCTAGGGGGTAGGGCGCGCCCCCACCCTCATGGCCAGGGTGTGGCACCCCTCTGGAACTTTCTCCGCTCAGTATTTTTTATTAATTCCAAAAAGGACTTCCGTGAAGTTTCAAGGCTTTTGGAGTTGTGCAGAATAGGTTTGTAATATTTGCTCCTTTTCCAGCCCAGAATCCCAGCTGCCGGCATTCTCCCTCTTCATGTAAACCTTGTAAAATAAGAGAGAATAGGCATAAGTACTGTGACATAATGAGTAATAACAACCCATAATGCAAAAAATATCGATATAAAAGCATGATGCAAAATGGACGTATCAGCGAGCATGGAAGCAGAAGCACAAGAGATGTCCCGCCTTGCCGCGAACGTAGCCAACATGTCCCGCCGCGCGGTCGTAGCAGCATAGAGGTCCCGCCGCACTGCCAAAGCAGCATAGATGTCACGCCACGTCGTTGATGCAGCAGACTGGTCTGGCCATGCCGCGGAAGCAGCAGAGATGTCGCGCCGCGCCGCGAATGCAATAGTGATGTCCTCCCGCGCCATGGCGGCCTGGGAAAATGTCTTGCGGGCAAGCGAGGACTCTTACTGGCGCATGAATGCCGGATGGATCAGATCTCCGGCTAGGCGAGGTTGCCGGACGACATGAAAGCCTTGTTTGAACAGGCTACCACCGTCATTCGACAACTAAGTGAAGGAAATGCGAAGCTCCGGGCCGAGCGCGACCTGCTGAGAGCGAAGATCATCGGAAGTGCGGAGTAGCAGGAGAAGATCACTGACTTGTTGAAGAGGACCGGCGTCATCGTTAAGAAACTTATGGACGAGAATGACATGCTCCACATCGAGCGCCAAAGGCTGGTGGAGGATTCTGTGGATGCTTCCAAGCAGCGTATTAAGGAAACGAAAGAGCTTATCGCCGCTCGCCGCGGAGACTAGTCCCCATGGCCTGCAGCAACACATCAAGAAAGTAGAGATCAGCGAGCCAGATCGTTGTCTTCCTTCTTCTTTTGCCCTTGTGTATTTTGGGTGTTGCCGCATGTGGCTTTCTTAGTTATCTTCCTAGATATGTAAGACAATTATTATCCACTGTCATCGTCCTTATATTCATCAGTCTTGCAATAAGTCATAGTCGATGCTATATAGGTCCCTCGGATCGTACATCAAGATCCATGCAAAACTTTATTTTCAGATTTTCTTTTTTCTCTCATAAATCTCAGTCGAGCGAGACATAGCCACGCCATGAAACAGGGGCTTGGGCGCCATTAGTGAAGACGTTGGGAGGGAGGTGGGTGGCGAATAGAGATCAAAGGGCTCTCCTCCCAATGAGCATGCGCAGGGGTCTGATCGCACGTCTCCCGTACTCAAATAGCTACCCCGCATTGCACCTCATAGCCAATAAAAAAAGGACATGTGAAGGCACGTAAATGGTAAGTAGAAAGCCCATGGTTTTAATAATACTTGTGTTCCCGATTTGTAACGTGACAACACTTGTTCCAAAATGACTTTGTTGATTGTTAATGTGTGCGCCTTCGCAATCGGACAAAAAAATTACCACAGCATGTTGGTGCCATGTCATGACACCATGCCAAGTTTCATGATTTTCAGGCGAGTTTTGGATTTACGGGAATTTTCAAACCAAGTTTCTCGATGTTTCCGGCCGAGCCAAGACGCCCAGATATTTGAATTCCATTCCCACTTCTTTTATGGGAGCTAAAAATTCGCCCAAGTACACATAAATGATTTTCCAACTAATTTTTGTGCACTGGAGCATGGGCTTGTACTTCAAATTTGAATTATGTGCATTAAATGCCTAGAAAATCAATTAATGTATAAAAAGGCCAAACGAACCCAGAATAATTCCAAAATTTAGCATGAAACTCCTATTTGGTCTAAGTTGCCTGTGTAAAAAATGAAGGCGGGAGAAGGTAGTGTATGTCATTTCGCATACAGAGCTGACATGTTCCCTCTCAGAACCACGAGCCTTCTTGAGAGAAGCTCCGGTTTGCAAGAAGCTTATACCAAAGTTTGTCCCAATTTGGCCAAAAAAATTACCAGAGCATGTTGGTGCCATGTCATGACATCATGCCAAGTTTCATGATTTTCAGACGTGTTTTGGATTTACGGAAATTTAAAAACCAAGTTTCTCAATGTTTACTGCCAAGAAAATATGCCCAAATATTTGAATTCATTCCCACTTATTCCATGGGACCTAGAAATTTGCCCAAGTACACATAAATGATTTTCCAACTAACTTTTGCGCACTAGAGCATGCACTTGTACTTCAAATTTGAATTATGTGTAGTAAATGCCTGGAAAATCGATTAATGTATAAAAGGCCAAGCAAATCCGGAATAATTCCAAATTTTAGTACAAAACTCCTATTTGTTATAAGCTGCCTGTGTAAAAAATGAAGGTTGGAGAAGGTATGTCGTTTCGCACACGGAGGTGACACATTCCCTTTCAGAACCACGAGTCTTCTTGAGAGAAGCACCGGTTTGCAAGAAGCTTATACCAAAGCTTGTCTCAATTCGGCCAAAAAAATTACCGCAGCATGTTGGTGCCATGTCAAGACACCATGCAAAGTTTCATGATTTTCAGGCGTGTTTTGGATTTACAAGAATTAAAAAACTCAAGTTTCTCAATATTTCCGGCGGAGCCATGATGCCGAGATGTTTGAATTCCATTCACATTTCTTGCATGGGACCTACAAATTCACCCAAGGACACACATGTGATTTTTCAACAAACTTTGGTGCACTCGAGCATGTTTTTGTAGTTCAAATTTGAATTATGCACATTAAATGCCTAGAAACTTAATTAATGCATAAAAATGGCAAATGAACCCGGAATAATTCCAAATTTAAACACAACACTCATGTACTTGCATGTTCACTGTACATAAATGTTCTAGCAATTCAAACACCATCTTTTCCCTCATTAACATCATTTTGTCTTTCAAAACATAATGAAAAAACCAGGTATACCACAAACAGTTTACTAGAAAGAATCGTGTGAGATGCGATATAAAATATCTTGGCGCACCGTCTTGTATGGCTTACGCAGGAAGCTTCGTCGTCTACAGTCCACCGCCCGTGCTTGAACCACACTTGCGTGCCAGTTTCTTGCGGCACCGAGCGAAATTTTTCTGCCACCGCAGAAATATCTATCTCCTCGCTCCTCCCTCCCACCAAAAGCCACATTTCCACTGTTCCTCCTTGCTTTCCAAGTTCAAACCTTCACCGCTGCTTACTAGCAGCTCAGCCTCCTCGCCGGTGACCCTTCTTCTTGCAGCACCTCCTCCTCGCAAGTGACCCTTCTTCTTGCAGTGCCGCCTCCTTGCCGGCGACCCTTCTTCTTGCTGCGCGGCCTCCTCGCCACCGACCCTTCTTCTTGCTACGTGCCCTCGTCGATATGGTCAGGTAATCCACACCCCACCCACACCATCCTCCTCCTTCCCCGTCCCACATGCCCCGACCGATGGCGCGACACCTTTCGCCAAAATCACTGGCCTCGTCCTCCAATTAAGCGCCGCCCACAACCATTTTGCACGCAGTATAACGTGGGGCTTAGTAGCATCTGGCACCGGAGAAGCAAACTGCGGCCGCACGTGCGCACAAGGTCGCTATGGCTGCCATGCGTACCGACCTCCAGATCTTGGAGGAGCACCTCGTCTTCGAGGCCACCGTCGACACCGCCACGTGGTTGTCTACTTTAAAATACAATTCGTGATGTTTTCTTGAGGCCATCGCTAGTGCCTTCTAGTGATTTGCCCTCTGTAATGTTAATATGCAATCTGATGTTCAGTTAACAGTTTGGTCCTGTGAAATGTAATGTTTAGTTAACAGTTTGGTCCAACAATTGCTACATTTTGTAGTATTGTTCTCAAGCATTCTTTGTTTTGTCAACTATCTTATCTTCTAATACATGTTTCCATTCTGCAATGTCGTGCTCAATTAACTGTTTTGGTTCATTTGGTCTGCTTTCCATTTAACTGTTTGGTTCAATTCTGCAATTTGATTTTCATTTGTTGTGGGTACAATTTTATATTGTTATGCATGTGAGAAATAAACCGAATTTGGCTGTACTCAACACATATTCTACTTATAGTATGGAAACTCTCAGTTAACCTGATCAAGATCTTCCTTATGTGTGTTGTAGGGAAATAATGGGAGACACTGCGGTTTACCATCGAGGTTTGCTCATGCATGGTCCTTTTGCTAATAGCACATTATTGTGCAGTTGCAGGAATCATCTTAATATTTAGGTTTCTTACAATTTGGTCTTGCACATGTAGGTCCTGCTGTCAGAGGCTTAGACACACTGTTCAACCCATTTTGCATATGGGGAAATGAGATGTCCATGACTATCAGTCAAGTCAAGAAACTCAAAAAGATTGTTAGGACGAAGAAACTTGCGACGAATAACAGCAAGATCTTTGTTTGCACAATGAAGAAGACATTAGTCAACTATAGGATGCTACTAACTCTTTTACCTTGTTTTTACCCCTTGCGCCATTTCAAAATTTATAACAGCGATTTATGCATATCTTTGTTTTTAGTACTTTTCAAAGTAGTTCACCGATGATTACCTATTAAACCACCTGCATGGTCAAGAGGCAAGGAAGGTATTCATTGAACACCCACAGTACAATATTGAAGTCTTCCTGAAGAGGACAAAGGTTGGGTGGGCAATTATCCATAGCCACTAGCCCAAAGTTGCAAGGACATTCAACATCATTGAAGGCTCAATATTTGCCTTCTGCTTCTGCAGTTTCCTGGATGAGATTCATCTGTCTATTAACTGTGTATGATGCTACTTTCCAAAGGTTTTCGATGTTGCATGTGAAACTTGGTGTTGTTGTGTAATGGCGTAACTGAGTGCTGAAGCTATCTAATGTAATTCGATTATGAAATCCTGGTTGACGTTATACGGATATGAAATATCTGGTGTGTTTTATAAAAAATGTCAATTTGATTACTACATGGATGATCAATAATAGGCTAATTACCCTGCTTATTGGGGTTTTCTATTGCAGATGGTTACTCAGACAACACCGTGGGCGATGAACTCAAACAACCCACATGGTTTCTAGAAAATAGGCATGTTCGATCAACTAACAATCATACACGGCTTCTGGCAGAGAACTGTTTGCGTTAGGACACCTTGCACAAATGCTTCCACATGCAAAACTGTGTGTGATATACATACGGACGGAAATGTTTTTCTAGGATTCACCGTGTGGGATGTACATACGAACGGAAATGATGGGGTTTTGATGCCTCGCCCGATCGCACACGAGCTCACTTTGCCCCAGCCTGTGTGGCTGGAGGGCCTATCCCTGATGGTTTCTGAGTCGTGTGGGAAGGACCCCCTTATCGCACACACTCACTAGGCGACGGTTTAAAACCCCGTCGCGGAAAGGGTGAAAGAACATGCGGTGCCCCCATGTTTGGTTTTGGTAATTGATGACAATCTCTATGGACTAATGGTTGCCTTGAGTTATATTTGAAGGTTTTGTCCATATGCTTTTCTTGGAGTACATGTGTTGGTTTGAAGGAGGGTTGGTGTCGACCAAGGTGCTATTCAAGGAATTATCCAAAGATTGGTCATGTGAGTGTTGAGCTTATTGCAAGCATGTCTTGAAGAAGAAGATTGTGTGATCATTCATGTCTATCTTCATGTCCACCTTCAAGACATCATCCAAATGAAGAGAATTGGAAATATTCAAGGTTGATCAAGATTAAGTCAAGAATGAATCAAGTTGACCAACACATAAAGCATAAAAGATGTACTGAGGGATCAAGTGATCCCATGGAATGGTAAGCATTGTCCATTATGCTTTGTTCGCTAACCCATGGTTTTCGTGAGAGTTCTTTGTGGGGTTAGGTTGCGATGTGCAAGTTCAAGTGGAGCATCACGAAGAGATCAAATGCTTGAAGCTTGCCGCCCATTATGGTAACAATGGATTTATGAAGATGTGCTGAAGAGTGGCTCAACCATAGTGGAGTATGGGGGAGCAATCAACTAGTCTTCATCGAGCCAACACAATCAAGAAAGGTGGTCCAACTTGGGGAAGTCAAGATTGTCATCATCTAGCTCAAGTGGACTATGTGCAAGACAAAGGTTTTCCCTTGATAGGTTTTCTATTTTACCGGTCTCATAGTGGTGGTTGGGAGACCGGGTTATAGGATCGATTGCCGTACTATCAAGGGGGGGCTCTCGATGAGTAGCTTGATCGTATTGCTCGTAGAGAGCTCAAACCATTGCATCCTTGCATCATCTTTGTTGGTTCTTGTTTGGTTCTCTTTGTGAGTCTTAGAGCTTTTGGTCATCTTGATGACAAGCTTGAGTTCATCGAAAACGGAGTTCACATGCATCTTCTATGATGTTTTCGATGTTGGAGGTTTTGTCGGTTCTTCTCGGTTGGAGGTTTCACTCCTCTATTTGTTAGGCATACCTCCCCTGCATCTTCTATGTTGTTTTGATGCTACTCGTCGTCTTGTTTCCAACAAGCTTGAGTTTGCTCAATTCGGAGCTCATATGCAGAAGTTATGGCAGTTCTGGTTTTCTGTGGAGTTTACTTATTTTCGTGGAAGTGGCATTAGGATGGTGCCAGCGGTAGTACCGCTGGGCCAGAGCGGCAGTACCGTGTATCGCCACAAGCGGTAGTACCGCTGTCCCACAGCGGTAGTACCGCCCATGGCCATAAGCGGTAGTACGGCTCCAGTTCTGCGTTGGTACCGCCTCGACTCGAGACGTGGTTTTCTCGTGTCGGGTTCAGTGGCAGTAGGAGCGGTAGTATCGCAGCTACCACCACCCTAGTGCCGCTCAATGGCCCTCCTCTCTGTTCCTTCTCCTTGTGCTCATGGTAGGCGTTGTGCGCGGTCCCAGCGGTAGTACCGTTGAGCCAAGCGGCAGTAGTGTTGTGGCCAACGGTAGTACCGCTGGCTCCAGCGGTAGTGCCGCTCATACGGCTCTGCCTCGCCCTCTATTTTGCTCTGCTCTCCGCGTTCTACCGCGGGCGGTAGTATTGCTCCCCTGAGCGGTAGTACCGCTCGTGTGCGGGCTGAGCACATAACGGTTGGTTTTTCCCCTCCTATAAAAGGGGGTCTTCTTCCCCAATGAACCTTATCCTTAGAGCTCGTGTTCTTCCCCCATTGTTGACCTTCTTCGAGCTTGCTAACTCTCAATCCCTCCATGGTTTCTTGCTAGTTTTTGAGGGAAAAGAGAGAGGAGATCTAGATCCACATTTCCACCAATCACTTTCTCCTCTATATGAGGGATCTTGGAGTTCTTGGTGTTCTCCTTCTTGTTCTTCCTCTCATTTTCCTCCCTAGCATTAGTTGCTTTGGTGGGATTTGAGAGAGAAGGACTTGGGGACTACGTGTGCCCTTGCCATTGCATTTGGTGCATCGGTTTGAGTTCTCCACGGTGATACGTGGAAGTGAAGTTTGAGAAGCTTATTACTCTTGGGTGTTTGGGCACCCTAGAGCTTGTTCCTCTTGGGTACCTTGGCGCCCTAGACGGTTGGTGGTGTTCCGAGCTCAATCATTGTGGTGTAAAGCTCCGGGCAAGCATCGGGGTCTCCAATTAGGTTGTGGAGATCGCCCCGAGCAATTTTACGGGTATCGGTGACCGCCCACAAGGGTTGCCAAAGTGTACGGGTTCGGTGACCGCCCCCAAGGGTTGCCATTTGTACAGGTTCGGTGACCACCCTCAAGGGTCCCTTAGTGGAATCCCGGCATCTTGCATTGTGCGAGGGCGTGAGGAGATTATGGTGGCCCTAGTGGCTTCTTGGGGAGCATTGTGCCTCCACACCGCTCCAAACGGAGATTAGCATCCGCAAGGGTGTGAACTTCGGGATACATCGTCGTCTCCGCGTGCCTCGATTATCTCTTACCCGAGCCCTTTACTTATGCACTTTACTTTGTGATAGCCATATTGTTTCTTGTCATATATCTTGCTATCACTTAGTTGTTTATCTTGCTTAGCATAAGTTGTTGGTGCACATAGGTGAGCCTAGTTGTTGTAGGTTTTGTGCTTGTCAAATTAACCGCTAGGTTTATTCCGCATTTGTTCAAGCCTAAACCGTAATTATTTTAAAGCGCCTATTCACCCCCCCCCTCTAGGCGACATCCACGATCTTTCAAAGGGGGTAAAAACCATTTGTATAGTAGGTCTCTGCACCAGTGTGGAGGCAGACAACTTCACTTCCCGGGCCTCCGGGGGCGGAGGTTACGGAGGCGGAACTGGAGAGAGCAGAGGCAGAACTAGAGACGGTGAAGCTTCAGTTCTCGGGGCTCATTGCTGGACACAGGGAACGGGCGCCAGCGACCATTTAGACCTAGCCGGACGAGCTCCGCTTAGTTGATGTAAACTTAATGAAATTCTTTATGTTTATACGAAATCCGGCTGTGTTTATATGAAATCCGTCTATGTTTGAACAAATTTTGTCCGATTAGTTTGAGTTATTGTCAAAATGTATGCGGCTAGTGTTGGATGACATACTCCCGCATCCGTGTTGGTGGCCTGGTCCCCCGATCTGCGGACTGATGCGGGAGGAATTTTGTGAGTTGTCGTTGAAAATGCCCTTACTAAGTTGAAAAGTATTACCTTGGTCTCAAATTAATTGTCGTAGATTTATCAATATACCTAGACATTTGTCTAGACACGAACATGTATCTAAACAAATCTAAGATAACTACTACTCCCTCCACTTCGCCAAGACACACACATTCTTTCTTCCACAGAAAGAAAGAGGGCCCTTTGTCTAGGGTTTCTCGTGCCTCTCGTCGGTGCCGCCATCGGTCTACCTTGTCTCCTGTGGTCTTAGGGCCATGGAGGTGTGGTGGATCCCGGCCCTTGCCGGCTTCGTTTTCTCATTCTCTTTTGAGTTTTTTTAGGTTTTGTGTCCTGCTCAGAGAGGCAAGACGGTGGTGACTCTCTGAAGATGGAAGAATGTTCTCCCAGCATTGTCCCTGTTCGGTGGTGTTTCTTTTTTAGAAAAGGAGGAGGACCCTAGCCTCTACATCTGGATGATGCATGCAGCCACTTTATTAATTATTCACACAAGATCTTACAAAGTCATACAGTAGTCAGACTAAAGCCACCGTCTAGGCAACATCTGTCGCTATTCCTATCTAGTTGATGAAGGGATGCTGATAGTCTGGGCCTAATACCAAACAGACCTCACAACCAAACCTAACATCTAAGACATGAGGTCCCAACCAGGACGCCTGCCGGGTATGGGGCACCCACCAGTCCGGCGCACTCCTCAACCAGGACGCCTGCCGGGTATGAGGCCGCCACACCCACCTGCCACCAATCCATCTCCAGTGCTGTATTGCTGCATCTACCTTGCCCGTTCTAGCTGTCGTCGACGCCACCACGACGCCAGACAACGCCACCATCATGCGCTCGTCCATCATCACACGCCCACCGGCGAGACCCCACTGCTCCATGCCGCTGAGACCCGCCGTTGTCGACGTGCTAGATGCCACGCCGCTCCTCCGTCGCGAACACCACCTGTTGCCACTGGTCCCACCCCTCCGCCTGCAGTTCCTCTAACCGAGCACCCAAACAACCCAGGCGGCGCCTCCAAGAAGGGTATGACACATACAGTGCCACCGCTGCCCAATCTAAGGAGATTTTGGGTTTTCACCCGGGCATGGGGTCGGGGTGGAGGGCAGGGACCTCGACGACGCCTGCAAGGAGGAGAACGGCGACCCTGGTGGTCGCCACCGTCGGGATGAACGAGTCATCCAGAGTTTCCTCCGGTCCGATGTCACCTCTACCAGCCCCCGCGAACGCACCGAGGCCGACGACCGCGATCGTAAGCACCAAGTGCAGCGGGAGAGAGCCTGCAGCGCGGAGGAGATCCACCGGCAACTCACCGCCCACGCGATCAAGACGCCATCCATCCACCCCCCCTGAACATCGCCATGCCTAACGGGGCCGCCGCCCCAGGTCCAGGTTCCTCCATGATGGCCGGAGTGGTTAGATCCGCCATGAGCGACGAGATCCGGCACTGCGCGGCTGACGCCATTACCCAAGCCCGCCATCGACTGACCCGTCGCCGCCGAGAGCCCGCACGCTGCCGGGAAGCCCACACCCATGGATCTGGACGCCCGTGCACCGCCGCGAGCCCGCCGCCTCCGGGATCTGCCACACCCTCGAGAGGGCCGCACCCCATGGATCAGGGCGCCCGTGCCACCACAGATCCAGGAGAGGGAGGAGAGCCCCTCCGCCGCCGCCATCGCGCGCATGGGGTTTGCCCGGCGCTGACCATCGACAGCGGCGAAGGGGGATGTAACATCCCAAATTTTCAATTTGGAATGTTATACATTAGACCATCATTGCATATCATAATTTATTTGCTTTTGGTTTTGATCCTAGAAATTCCACGCAACTCAAGGACCCACGGAGAGAGTTCGGGATTTCGTTATTTTCATATTTGAGTTTTCTCGAATTTTGCGAATAGGATCATTTGATTTTAATTATTTTATCAATTATTTCTATTACAAAAATATGAGAGAGGGAATAAAATGACTTTCCCAAAATAAAGAAATATTGGGGATTTAATAATAAAATCTAATAAGATTTTATTTTGGAGTTTTTCGGTATTTTATTTGAATTTAGGAAAAATTGCGTTTTACAAAATTGCATTTAGGCCCCAAATAAATGTTAACCTTGTGCGGATTGATTTTAGAAGCCCGGGAAAATTTATTTCGGAATTTTTGGAGTCCGTTTAGTATTTCTTTTATTTGTTTTTCTGCGCAGAATAATTAAAAAAACGCGAACCGACTTTGATCCGTACCCGAGCGGGACTCCGCCCGGGGGCAGCCTTTAAATAGCCGCCGCCCGAGCCGCCCCAACCCACCAGAGCTGCCGCCGCCAACCCTAACCCTAGTCATGCCTCGATGCGCGCGCCCGCCGCCGCCGCCGCCGCCAACCCGCCTCCCGAGGTAAAAAAAAGGTCGCGGTTTTATTTTATTTTTTTAGTTTCGGTTTTTTAAATAGATCGATTTTTCCGGTTTATTTATTTAGTGAGCGTTCGTCCGTTCATTCGTTCTAGCCAACGTTCATCGTTTTTCTTTTTCTCGGATTAAATCCGTGATTTTTCTGATCGCGATTCCTGATCCGATTTTCGTTTTAGTATAACTTTTCGCTCGTTTATCGGAATCAGGCGAGTCAAGTGCTTGGAGTTTCGTCTCGAAACCCTCTATCCGTTTAACCAACTTAAACAAGTTTTTGCCACTCTAAAAATTGCCGTAGATCCAGAATAGTAAACAAAGCATGTTTTCTTTTGCCGTTTGACTTTCGTTGCTTCGTTTGATTTGATTCTTTTTGCAAACCGGAGTTCTTAAGTTGAACCTTCTGGTTAGATCTCTTATTTGAGTTTTACCTGTGCATTAGATGAATACTTATTGTATGCTTGTTTGTTTGTCTATGATAGAATACTCAGAGTGCGCCGTCTGTTACTTCGAATCTCTAGGTTTCGCGGATCATCAGCAAGGCAAGTAACACTTTGATCATACCTCCTACTACCCAGTTTTATTGCATTAGATCAATCCTCAAACATTGCATGATTAGGATCTAATTAAATTGTGGGATGGGAAGTAGTTGAGGTAGTACCTATTACCTGTTATATTATCAAACCTTTGAGAGTTACTTCTACGTTTGCCTATTATGCCATGCTATGCTAGTAGACGTGGATTGGGTGAGTGATATCCATGACAGATGTGAGTTTGTTAAATTAATGGCTTATCTAAGGTGGCAACTTAAACACACATCTGGGTGGATTGAGGCACCTGGGTATTCCAGGATTGCCTGTTTTTCTTTATGGACCGCCACCCAGGCCCAAAGGGATCATGAGATTTTTCATACTAGAAACTTCCGTGTGCAGCCACAAGCTATTATGGGCTCTAGCATAGTTGATTAAGTCGTGCGAACTCTTACAGGGTAGACTAGCAGATGTAGGGGAAAGTAGGTGTAACGGTCTATCCATCGTAAGGTGCTAGCGCTTCTGAAAGACTATGTATCGGTCATCCGTTTGTCAAACACCATGTAGTGCGAGAAACCAAACGGAGGCGATCGAGTCTTGTGGGGAAAAGTGCGCAAACCTCTACAGAGTGTATAAACTAATCATGGTTAGCCATGTCCCCGGTTATGGACATCTTGAGTATCTAGTACTTGGATTATCATGTGAATCTCAACATGTTACTCTAAAAATTAATTTTGTTGGGTTTTGTTTAATGATGATGCTTAATTGGGATTGAGGATGCTGTCAACCATTCTCAATGTTTAACAACCACCATGATAGTTAAATAAATTTATTCCTTTGCAGTAGGGAAAAATTGGCTTTACGCAAAACTGTAACCATAGAGCTTTCCACCAGCCAAATATGCATATAGTATAGCTGTTTCATTCCATTACTCTCTATGTGTTACTTTGCCAGCATATTCCATGTGCTGACCCGTTTTGGGCTGCAACGTTAATGTTGCAGACTTTTCAGACGACGATTAAGGAGTTTTAGGTCATGGTTCTATACTCAGTGATGCCGTTGGAGTTGATGGACTCACTTATCTTCCAAGCCTTCCGCTGTTATAGTTATTAGATGGCCTTAAGCCATATTTATTGTAATAAGTTCTCTATTGAGACACTCGATGTAATAAGTGTGTGATTGCTACTCTGTTATAAATCCTCCGAGTACTGTGTGGTGTAAGCATTACTGATCCAGGGATGACACCTGAGCACAGAGATCAGACTGTTTGAGGTCTAGTCGCTACAAAGATGGTATCAGAGCACACGCTGACTGTAGGACACGACCACTAAGCTAAAGACCTAGATCACTATTCACTCTCTTCTCTTTCTGACTTCTCTTCTTTTCTACTCTTTAGGATGGCGGATGCAAGGAACAAGTTCACGCAACCGGATGACGATACACCCTTTGGACGTCACTTGAAGGAAGTCACTAGATACCTGAACATAGGAGTACCAAGCTTCACCGAAACCTACAACGCCACTTTACCTGAAGAAGAGCACTGGATGATTCAAGTTCAAGTTCCAGGAAGGACGTTCATGCCAGTCACTGAGCCCATAGAGTTTTCTTTTGATGCACCAACTTGGAGTCTAGGAAAGAGCATGGCAGCTCATATCGCCATGGGACGCACTAGAGAAGTCTACCGCAATGATCTCAAGGATACTATCTACCAGATTTGTGGGCGCCGAGATGAACACTGGGAGATGATCAGCACCAGGAAGGATAGATCAGTTGCAGCTTTTATCCATGAGTTAAACCAGCACATTCGACGACAGGAGAACCAGATATGCGCCGACATGATAGACCTGAAGAAGGCAAGGACAAGAATGAAGGAACTGGAGGAAGAACTCAAGGCTACACGTGAAGATTATGAAGAGGAAATTGAAGTATTGGTGAAGAAGAATGACGATCTGATCAAGAAGATCGGGATATTTATGGGAGGCCCTACCCTAGTAGATGAAGACGAAGAACCCAAGGAGATTCGTCCAGAAGACTACATCATCATCGACGACACCGAATCAGACCCAGATGACAGCGATGATGACTATGTTGATGAAGCTGGAGCAGATATCATGGAGTCTGCAACCAAAGAATATTTCTAGTAGACCACCTCATCAGTAGTAGTAGTCCACCATGTAAATACAGTAGTCCGAGCACTTTTGCGATAGTTAGATCGATTGTATGCCCTTGTTTGATTGAATGAAGTGAATTGTTTGTTTTTGCCTCATGTGCATATGGGTAGTGTTTTCTCTTTAGACCCCCTCTATTCTTAAATCTCATCTTTTCTAAACCCTCAGATGCCTCCGAGACGTGACCCTGGATTTACCTTTCCACCGGAGCTCACCCAGTTGATCCAGCAGCAGAACACATTGATGCAGTTGCTAGTCCAGAATCAGAATCAGGGGAACAACAACAACCCACCACCACCACCACCACCACCTGTTGACCACTTAGCCCGTTTTCTTAGACTGAATCCGCCAGTGTTTTCCAGTAGCACCGAGCCGATAGTAGCAGATGATTGGCTCTGCAAGACAGCTAGAGAGTTGACCACAGCAGGATGCACAGATGCGGAGAAGGTGAAGTTTTCCGCACATCAGCTTGAAGGACCCGCAGCATCATGGTGGGAGAATTTCACAGCCACTTTCCCTGTCGACACTGTCACTTGGGACCAGTTTTAGCAGGCTTTTCGTACTGCCCATGTTTCAGCAGGAGCTATGGCCATGAAGAAGCGTGAGTTTCGCAACTTGCGCTAAGGAGGACGGACAGTTGGCCAGTATGTGGAGGACTTTAGTAAATTAGCACGTTATGCCCCAGATGACGTTGCTACGGATGCAGCTAAGCAGGAGAAGTTTCTAGAAGGACTGAATGATGAGTTGAGCATGCAGTTGATGATAGCAACCTTCAACAACTACCAGGAGTTGGTAGACCGTGCTCTTATGATTGAAGGCAAGCAGCAGCAAATTGAGAACCGCAAGAGGAAGTATGGACAAGGGAAGTACAATTCTGGAGCCCAGCAGAAGCCGCGTTTTACCCCTAGATTGGGAGGACATTTTTAGCATACCCATGGAGGAGGTAGCTCGCACAATCACAACGGCACCAAGAATGGTAATGGCAATGGAGGAAGCAACGGCCAGAACCGTACCAACCCATCAACCCCAGCCAAGAAGGACCTGAGCCAAGTCACTTGCTTTAAGTGCCAGAAGACCGGACATTATGCTAATGAATGTCCTGAAGGCCAGAATGGCAATGGAAGCTCTGGGAAGAAGCCGAACCCTTTTAATAGGGGGCAGGTGAACCACGTTAACGTGGAGGAGGTTGAAGAGCAACCGGATGCCGTAATCGGTAAGTTTTTGGTTAAGTCAATTACTGCACTCGTTCTTTTTGATACTGGTGCATCGCATTCATACATATCAAAGGGATTTGTGGATAAGTATAACTTGCCCACTAAGGTTCTTAGAACACCTATGCTAGTAAGCTCACCAGGAGCGGAGTATATGGCCAGTCAAGGATGTTTTCAAGTGCCATTGAGTATAGGTAGGCATGTGTTTCCCTCGGATTTAATCATTTTGGAATCACAAGGATTGGATGTAATTCTGGGTATGGATTGGTTGTCGATGTACGGAGGAAACATCGATTGCGCCAGTAAGACAATTTTGCTTACCACCCCAGAAGGGAGAAGGATCAAGTATGTATCCTGACATGTGCCAAAAGGGACTCAAGTAAATTGTTTAACAGGAGTTGTGCAGGAAGAGGTACCAGTGGTAAGGGATTTCCCTGAAGTATTTCCAGAGGAGTTGCCAGGCATGCCACCGGATAGAGATATTGAGTTTTTGATTGAGCTATTGCCAGGCACAGGGCCAATATCAAAGAGACCATATAGGATGCCCACAAAAGATTTGGTGGAAATTAAGAAGCAGATTAAGGAGTTACTGGATAAAGGATATATTTGCCCAAGTTCGTCGCCTTGGGGATCGCCAGTACTTCTAGTGGAGAAAAAGGATGGATCGTTAAGGATGGTTGTTGATTATCGAGGATTGAATGTAGTAACCATCAAGAACAAGTACCCACTACCAATGATCAATGATCTATTTGATCGATTGCAAGGAGCTAAGGTATTTTCCAAGATCGATCTGCGATCAGGATACCACCAGTTGAAGATTCGAGAACAGGATATACCTAAGACAGCTTTTACCACCGGGTATGGGCTGTATGAGTATACCGTTATGTCATTTGGTCTGACTAACGCACCTACATATTTTATGAACATGATGAACAAAGTGTTTATGGAGTTCTTGGATAAGTTCGTCGTGGTGTTCATTGATGATATTCTGGTTTACTCGAAAAGTGAAGAGGAGCATAAGGAGCATTTGCGATTGGTACTTGAGAAGCTCAGAAAACATCAGTTATATGCCAAGTTCAGCAAATGTGAGTTTTGGTTGAAGGAAGTAGGATTCCTCGGACACGTTATATCCGGAGAAGGTATATCAGTAGATCCCACTAAAGTTGATACCGTGACCAAGTGGGAGGCACCAACAACAGTTGGAGAGATCCGGAGTTTCCTTGGACTCTCAGGATACTACTGGAGATTTATTGAGAATTTCTCAAAGATTGCGAAGCCTATGACGGAGTTGTTGAAAAAGGATACCAAGTTCATATGGACCGAGGAGTGTGAGGCTAGTTTCCAGGAGTTGAAGAAACGCTTGGTTACTTCACCAGTGTTGATTTTGCCAGACTAGACCAAGGATTATGAGGTGTATTGCGACGCTTCACGTCGAGGACTTGGAGCAGTGCTTATGCAGGAAGGGAGAGTTGTTTCATATGCCTCAAGACAGCTTAAACCTCACGAGTTGAATTATGCCACGCATGATTTGGAGTTAGCAGCCGTAGTGCATGCACTGAAGACTTGGAGACATTTCCTCATTGGAAATCATTGCGAGGTGTACACGGATCACAAAGTTTGAAGTACATTTTCACACAGAAGGAGTTGAACCTCAGACAAAGGAGATGGTTGGAGCTCATCAAGGATTATGATATGAGATTGCATTACCATCCTGGAAAGGCTAATGTAGTAGCTGACGCATTGAGTCGCAAAAGCCACGTCAATACACTAATGACGGGAGAATTACCAAGGGAGTTAGCCGAAAATCTTCGAGAGTTATGTTTGGAAATAGTTCCGAGAGGCTATGTAGCAGCATTGGAGATTCAGTCAACTTTGATGGATAGAATCAGAGAAGCTCAGAAGACTGACAAGGAGATTGCATCTATAAAGGAGAAAATGAGCGAAGGAAAGGCTAAAGGATTTCATGAGGATGAGCATGACACCCTATGGTTTGAAGACCGTGTTTATGTGCCCAATGACCCGGAGATCAGGAAGTTGATTCTGCAAGAGGCACATGATTCACCGTATTCGATTCACCCAGGAAATACCAAGATGTATTTGGATTTGAAGGATATTTTCTGGTGGACCAGAATGAAGAAGGATATTGCGGAGTATGTAGCAGTTTGTGATGTATGTCAGAGAGTAAAGGCAGAGCATCAGAAGCCAGCAGGATTGCTACAGCCATTGCTGATACCCGAATGGAAGTGGGATAAGTTAGGCATGTATTTTATCACGGGATTACCCAGGACTCGTTCAGGCTATGACTCGATTTGGGTTGTAGTTGATCGGTTAACGAAAGTAGCTCATTTCATCCTGGTAAAGACCACTTACACCAGTGCTAAGTTGGCAAAGATATACATGACCAGGATTGTATGCTTACATGGAGTTCCGAGGAGTATAGTATCAGATAGAGGAACCTAGTTTACCTCAAAGTTCTGGAATCAGTTGCACGAAACTTTGGGTACCAGGATAGAGTTCAGCACAGCTTTTCATCCACAGACAGATGGACAGACCGAGAGAGTCAATCAGATTTCGGAGGACATGCTGAGAGCTTGTGCGCTAGATTATGGATCTAGTTGGGACGAGAATTTGCCGTATGCAGAGTTCTCTTACAACAACAGCTATCAATCCAGTTTAAAGATGGCCCCTTTCAAAGCCTTGTACGGAAGGAGGTGCAGGACACCGTTGACGTGGGATGAAGTTGGAGACCGCCAGTTGTTTGGACCTGACTTGATTAAGGAGTCTGAACAGAAGGTGAAATTGATTCGCGATAGGCTCAAGGTAGCCCAGTCCAGGCAGAAAAGTTATGTAGATTCTAAACGCAAGAAGACAGTTAACGAAGTCGGAGATAGAGCTTATCTTCGAGTATCTCCACTTCGGGGAACAAAGCGCTTTGGTGTTAAAGGAAAGTTAGCACCACGACTTGTAGGACCATACCGAGTATTGGAACGTATGGGAGAAGTGGCCTACAAGTTAGAATTGTCTGAAGGATTGTCAGGAGTTCATGATGTGTTTCACGTTTCTCAGTTGAAGAAGTGCCACGCGGAGATGGCTGACATACCCTTGAGAGACACCGTGCCATTGGAAGCAATTCAGTTGGATAACGATTTGACCTATGAGGAGAAACCAGTTAAAATTCTAGAGTATGCCAGTCGAGTCACCCGCAGCAAGATTATCAAGTTTTGCAAGGTTCAGTGGAGCCACCACACGGAGGATGAAGCCACCTGGGAGCGAGAGGAAGATTTGCTCAAGGACCACCCTCACCTATTTTTTGTAACATCCCAAATTTTCAATTTGGAATGTTATACATTAGACCATCATTGCATATCATAATTTATTTGCTTTTGGTTTTGATCCTAGAAATTCCACGCAACTCAAGGACCCACGGAGAGAGTTGGAGATTTCGTTATTTTCATATTTGAGTTTTCTCGAATTTTGCGAATAGGATAATTTGATTTTAATTATTTTATCAATTATTTCTATTACAAAAATATGAGAGAGGGAATAAAATGACTTTCCCAAAATAAAGAAATATTGAGGATTTAATAATAAAATCTAATAAGATTTTATTTTGGAGTTTTTCGGTATTTTATTTGAATTTAGGAAAAATTGCGTTTTTCAAAATTGCATTTAGGCCCCAAATAAATATTTACCTTGTGCGGATTGATTTTAGAAGCCCGGGAAAATTTATTTCGGAATTTTTGGAGTCCGTTTAGTATTTATTTTATTTGTTTTTCTGCGCGGAATAATTAAAAAAAACGTGAACCGACTTTGGGCCGTACTCGAGCGGGTCTCCGCCCGGGGGCAGCCTTTAAATAGCCGCCGCCCAAGCCGCCCCAGCCCACCAGAGCCGCCGCCAACCCTAACCCTAGCCGCGCCTCGATCCGCACGCCCTCCGCCGCCGCCGCCGACGACCCGCCTCCCGAGGTAAAAAAAGAGGAAAAAAAGGGTCACGGTTTTATTTTATTTTTTTTAGTTTCGGTTTTTTTAAATAGATCAGTTTTTCCGGTTTATTTATTTAGCGAGCGTTCGTTCGTTCTAGCGAATGTTCGTCGTTTTTCTTTTTCTTGGATTAAATCCGCAATTTTTCTGATCGCGATTCCTGATTCGATTTTCGTTTTAGTATAACTTTTCGCTCGTTTATCGGAATCAGGCGATTCAAGCGCCTGGAGTTTCGTCTCGAAACCCTCTATCCATTTAACCAACTTAAACAAGTTTTTTCCACTGTAAAAATTACCCTAGATCAAGAATAGTAAACGAAGCATTTTTTTCTTTTGCCGTTTGACTTTCGTTGCTTCGTTTGATTTGATTCTTTTGCAAACCGGAGTTCTTAAGTTGAACCTTCTGGTTAGATCTCTTATTTGAGTTTTACCTGTGCATTAGATGAATACTTATTGTATGCTTGTTTGTTTGTCTGCGATAGAATACCCGGAGTGCGCCGCCTGTTACTTCGAATCTCTAGGTTTCGCGGATCATCAGCAAGTCAAGTAACACTTTGATCCTACCTCCTACTACCCAGTTTTATTGCATTAGATCAATCCTCAAACATTGCATGATTGGAATCTAATTAAATTGTGGGATGGGAAGTAGTTGAGGTAGTACCTATTACCTGTTATATTATCAAACATTTGGGAGTTACTTCTACGTTTGCCTATTATGCCATGCTATGCTAGTAGACGTGGATTGGGTGAGTGATATCCATGACAGATGTGAGTTTGTTAAATTAATGGTTTATCTAAGGTGGCAACTTAAACACACATCTGGGTGGATTGAGGTACCTGGGTATTGCATGATTGCCTGTTTTTTTATGGACCGCCACCCAGATCCAAAGGGATCATGAGATTTTTCATACTAGAAACTTTCGTGTACAGCCACAAGCTATTATGGGCTCTAGCATAGTTGATTAAGTCAGGGTAGACTAGCAGATGTAGGGGAAAGTAGGTGTAACGGTCTATCCATCGTAAGGTGCTAGCGCTTCTGAAAGACTATGTCTCGATCATCCATTTCTCAAACACCATGTAGTGCGAGAAACCAAACAGGGGCGATCGAGTCTTGTGGGGAAAAGTGCGCAAACCTCTACAGAGTGTATAAACTAATCATGATTAGCCGTGTCCCCGGTTATGGACATCTTGAGTATCTAGTACATGGATTATCATGTGAATCTCAACATGTTACTCTAAAAATTAATTTTGTTGGGTTTTGTTTAATGATGATGCTTAATTGGGATTGAGGATGCTGTCCATTCTCAATGTTTAACAACCATCATGATAGTTAAATAAATTCATTCCTTTGCAGTAGGGAAAAATTGGCTTTACGCAAAACTGTAACCATAGAGCTTTCCACCAGCCAAATATGCATATAGTATAGCTGTTTCATTCCATTACTCTCTATGTGTTACTTTGCCAGCATATTCCATGTGCTGACCCGTTTCGGACTGCAACGTTAATATTGCAGACTTTTCAGACGACGATTAAGGAGTTTTAGGTCATGGTTCTATACTCAGTGATGCCGTTGGAGTTGATGGACTCACTTATCTTCCAAGCCTTCCGCTGTTATAGTTATTAGATGGCCTTAAGCCATATTTATTGTAATAAGTCTCTATTGAAACACTCGATGTAATAAGTGTGTGATTGCTACTCTGTTATAAATCCTTCGAGTATTGTGTGGTGTCAGCATTACTGATTCAGGGATGACACCTGAGCACAGAGATCAGACTGTTTGAGGTCTGGTCGCTACAGGGGAGAAGGGCGCTGGAGGGTTACTAGGTGGCGGTTGAGCCCTCCCGAGCCGCCCGCGGGGGAGGCGACGCGAGAGGAAGCCTATTCTTCGTTGCCATCAAGAGAGATAGAAGCAGGAACCGATATCCAACGCAAACTAGGTAGCTGCTAGATCCACTGGTGGTGTTTCTAGCATCATCGGAGGCCGTGTTGAGGTTTGTCTCCAGCGGATCTTGCTAATTTGGTCTCCGTTTGTCTTCGGTGGATCCACGTGGATCTTGTCTTCCTGTGTTCGTATGTCTACAAGTTGGATCTTTCAATCTACGCTTCTCTTTATAGGCGTCGGTTGTTGTTCTGGTGCGCTTGTCCTATAGGGCTTTAGCACGATGATTTTCCGGTTGTCTACTATAATAAGGTTTGTCTGGATTCGATGAGGGAGGGGTGAAGGCGACGGCGCGCCTTCGACTCGCTTCAGTGCTAGTAGTCGTCGCTAGGTGGTCTATGGATTTAAATGTATTTTTTACTTCTGATGTTCCTTGTACTACCTTGACAGTTGATGAATAGATTAAAAGTTATTAAAAAAACTATTAGTCCCTTCATTTCATAATGTAAGAACATTTTTTACATTAAGGCCTTGTTCAGTTGCGGGTGAATCCGAGTGGATTGAAGGGGTTTGAGGGGAATTTAAACCTCTTCTAAGTCAAAATATGAACCAATCCCTGCCAATCCCCTCCAATCCTCTTGGAAAGAGGATTAACCGAACAAAGCCTAAGTGTAATGTAAAAACGCTCTTATAGAACGAAGGGAGTAGAAGTGGAGACATATCTTGTCGTGCTGTATCACACCTCCGGCAGGCATGGGTTGTTGTCTCTCTCGGAATGGGAGCTCGTGACTACTGACGGACTGATCAGTGTCTCCATGTACGTCCCCATCAACTTCAAGCTAGCACAAATAGTTTGTTTCTTGCATAGCTTCGTGCTGAACTAGCTGCTGCATGGAAAGCTCCAAATCTAATTAACTGGGTCGCTGCCATGCCGTCCGGACTCCAGCGAGCTCCGCACCCGCTCCCATTGACTTGTTCCAGCGCTCTTGTACGCTGCTCTCCGAGCTCCGGCCTCTTCTTGCATAGTTACGTCGTCGGCCTTTGGCTTCTTCTGCTGCCTGTGTCCACTGCTATTCGGCAACAGTTCCCGTTTTCAGACGTTTCATCTAGTATGTTCATCAGTATATTTATAAACATATATGGACGAGTTTATATTTCAAGCTTGACATGAACTGTCGTAATAGATGATAAGTATGTGTGGTGAGAAGCTGAGCTAATAGGCATAATGAACCATAGGAAAAGATCGCCATTACTCTTACTAGTCTATATAATACTCCCTCCGTTTCATAATGTAAAACGTTTTCTGACACTAACTAGGTTAGTAAAGTTGTTGGTATTAAATTAGTCATCACTAGAATATCGTCCTTTGTTATTGCAAGCTTTCTAAATCAATGGAGTCAACTCCTTGGAGAAGTCCCTTATCGACCGAAAGTGCGTGTTAAAATATATACACATACTTACATCTTTTTGTTGATTTTTGTATCTCTGGACTAAGCTTAAATCTTTTATCTTTACTACTATTAAATTAGAGTCCGTACATCATTTCCCCCTCACACCTCCTCGTCTCTACCACGAACACACATCCCCCATCGGTTTTACCAACTTTTTTAGGTTGTTCAGTTCTTCCATCACAAATCGTCCAAACCGAAACAAACCGCTTCTCTTATCCCGAGTGCACGAATGGGCTAGGGTTGCCCAGCCACTACGCTCCCCATAGTGGTACCTCCCCGTACCGATTTCGCCTGTGTGATCTCGTGTTGTAAATGGTGAACTCGCTTGATTTATGTTTAGTATGTCGACAAGGAAGTGTTGATGACTTGGAAGCTATACATATATGTGCTGGAAATTGATGACTACTTGGAGGTAGTTGCTTGTGCATAGAAACATACTCAAACCACTTTTAACATTATATTTTCACTGGGGCAACCCGAATTGCTTCATTTATTGCTCTGTAGTTCATTAAATCTTTGAATTATTTTTCGAATCTATGGTAATAATCTAACTAAAATTCATATGCGAACATGTCGGTAAATGAGTAGGGAAACAGATTGACGATATGTTTTGCTAAGATGTGATGCTTAAATGGATTTGAAATCATGCACATGACTATACTTAGGTTGGGTATTTTCTAAAATTCTAAAAATATAAGGTCATTGTAAACGGTGTGTTTCGTGCTTTCAAATGTTCGTCGGAATGTGGGAGAGACCCTCTTCGCGGCGGGTTTCTACTCCGGTAGGTTCTGCTCAAAAGGATGGGGAGATGGCTCAGGTAATGCCGGCGATCTCTCCCAAGGTGGCGGCGCCGACTAGACGAGGACCTGCTGGGGCGGGGGTTTCAACCTAGGGTTCTGGTCAGGCCATGGATCGGACCCATTCCGCCTCCAAGGATTTCTCCCCCCCCCCCCCCGTACTTTGGGCGACGCTATCATGCCTGCCGGCCTTGCGACGGCGGCGGTGTCTACACCGGCAAGGTCACCGATCACTCCGTCCGTTGTGCATCCCAGATCGCCTGATCCGGCTCTGTCGATGGGCCCACAACCAAGCCCAGGTTTGTCTGATCCTAGACGTCCATTACGCATGGTTAATCTCAACCGTTGGTTGTTTCATATGTGGAACAGGTCTTGTCATCGGAGAAACCCTAATCTTCCTCTTTCTTTCGCGGCCGCCGTGCGTTCCTCTGCGATGTCCCGTGAGGCGTCTGCGCCGCCTGGCTCCGGCTCTGTCCGGCCAACCTCCGCCGCTAGGCTGCCGGCGGACGGCTCATCTTCGGGCGGCGCGCCAGGATTCGCGCCCGGTGTGTTTGCTCCGGTTATTCCGTCGCAGCACCAAGCTCACAACACCAACATGGCCAATATGGTGCCTCCTCCATCGCAATCTGCTTGTCATGTGCCTCTGCAACCTCAGCAGCAGTTTTATCAGGCTAACCATCCGCAGCAGTACTATCTACAACAGCCGGTATTTCATGCTCCGGTCGGCTACATGCAGAACCAGTTACCAGCGTACATGTATCAGCCGGCTGGTCCTCTCCCGCAGCAGAGCATGGGACCCCCTGTTGGCGTACAACACATTGCTTTTAACGCAGGTCCGGCGATCTCCGCGGCGGCGGGTAGGCGGCAAACATGCGCCTGCGGAAGCCGAAGGGGGGCAAGGGTGGTCGTCCCAAGTACCAACCGGGGGTCGCTCCCACCAACGTCGCCTCAACTGCTACGGCTGCTCATGGTGCGCAGGGAGCGCCACCTCTTGTCCCGGTGGCTGTTGCGACTACAGTTCAATCTCATATGGCACCGGTTCAGCAGCAAGTTCAGATGCAACCCGCTACAGTTTCAGGCATGGGTACTGCAACCAAAAAGATGTGGTGCACCAAGTGTCAGTCGGTGCGACACCTGGCTGAGGATTGTGAGACCCAGCAATATTGTATCATTTGTAACAAATCGAACCACCCGATGACCCTGCGGCGGTGCCCGGCTCTGAAGTTGCCGAAGCTGGCGGCAATGCTTTGTGGATATGGTACTGAGAATATGGCCTTCTTTCAGATGCCAGATAATGTGTGCAGAGCAGATTTAGCACCACAGAGTTCTACAACAGCTCTTGTCACGATCTCGGGAGGTTCTATCACCTCCAGCATTGTGGAGTCAGAGGTAGCCAAGATTGTGCAGTATCAGCAACAATGGACGTGGGAGGCTATTCCTCACGTCCAGAATGCTTTTCTCATGTCGTTTCCTAGTGAAGAGGTGCTTCTGAGAGTAACCGGGTTTACGGTCTTCATCAAATCACATAACGTAACACTGGAGTTCAAGGCATGGCAGTCCGAGGATATCCCATATCGTTTTGAGCTGATTCCGATTTGGGTGCATGTTCATGGAGTACCTCACGCACTTCGGCATTTCTTAGGACTTTGGGCTATTGGTTCTGTTATTGGCGCCACCTTGGATGTCGATCTCCTTTGTTTGCGCCGCCGGGGAATTGTTCGGATACAGGTGGGCGTGCTTAATCTGGACGCTTTTAAGATGAGTACTCTCAACTCCCTCTCGTCGGACGTGGTTGTTCAGAGAAAGGGATATGAGTTCCAGTATACTTTGGAGGAGGATGACTTCCGAGTGGATGATGATTTTGTGCCACGAGTTTGGGAGCAAGACGACGATTCTGAGGGTGACAAGTGACATGACAGAGAGGATACGTCAAGGCCTAATGACATGAGCAAGAGGCCGAAAGGATCCTCTTCTACCACTCACACGGCGGCCACTACAACCATGGGAGGTGTTGCTCCGATGTAGATAACTTCAGCCATGATCGTTCCTTCTGGTGCACCCTCACGGCCGGTGGCGGTGGGAAAATTAATTGCCGTTACGCCGCCAAACCCTCTCCGGAGATCATCATCTAATCTTGTGCTGCAGCCTATGTGGAGTACGACACCGCCAGGTGATCAGTCAGATGTGGACAACTTGGCGCCAGGGTGTGCTTCCTCGCCGTCTCGCATACCTGCGCTACCTACTCTGTCAGCATCATCACCAGCTGCTTCCGGCGTTCGACCTCGGGGCGACAGTCGTCGGCATCTCTGGAGACAGGGACTCCGAGGGTGGATGCTACGGATGAGGTGGTGACTCCGACCTCGGCTTCGTCGCGGCTGTCTAGCCGTCGGGGAGTGATTTTTTCCCCGGCGGTGAGGGCGGATCACGACCTTGCGATGGCAGATCTTCGAGCGCTGTCGTCCGCGCCTCCTTCGCCGGGCGATGTGGAGGCCTCTTCGGCGACCGAGGAGGAGGGTAGGCTGCCGCCTACTCAGTCTGCTTCGGCTACGCCGGAGCCATCTACACCACCTTGCAGGGCCTCCGAGACGCTAGTTGCCACTGTGTCTACGACTACATCTCTCAGACGCAGTGGCCGCCATTCAGTTAACACTGACGGGGCTTTAGCTACTGACGAGGACTCCATGCGGAAGGCCATGCATAGAACGGCATCGTGGAACCTCGACTTTGATGGTACGTCTACTAGTAAATCTTTTCTCTCTTTTGATAATGCCAAAGTTTCTTCAAATATTACTAGTCTTGGTATCTCATTAGGAAGAAATAAAACAACAGTAGACTTTTCCGTTAAGGCTCTTAAGCAAGTGGAGTTCGACTGGCTTACGGTTGCTCCTAAATCGCATATTTTGGATCCCTTAGTATCAGATGAGGACGATGAGGAGTCGGATGCCAATCATGAAGGCAGACTCCTCTCTCATTTGGTCATAGATGCAACTGAGGTAGACTTGGATGACACCACGCGCGACACTATGCTTTGTGAGCTCGTTGCGTCGGTACGCAAGAACAAGTCTAATTCAGGTAGTAAAAAGGGACGGCCAAAAAAGAAGGCAAAAGTTTACAAACACAAGAAAGGTTCATCATGAAAGGAATGTTTTGGAATAGTAGAGGTCTTGGTGACTTGGCTAAACATAAACATATTTCCGATTGTGTTAGGGATTATGCTCTCGACTTTGTGGCAATCTCTGAGTGTGGCAAGCGTGACTTTCCAACGCGTGATCTCGACCATTTTTCATGTGGTAAAGATTACGAGTGGCATATTTTACCGCCTTCTGGGAGGTCTGGGGGTATTCTGTTAGGCATACACTCCACTTACTTGGAACTTCTTTCGACTTTGAAGGGGGAGTATCATATTAAATTCAACATTCGAAATAAATCTGATAACTTCATTTGGAGTTTGGTTGCTGTTTATGGCGCCGCTCAAGATGAGTTTAAATCGGCCTTCCTCAAGGAAATTGTCAATATCTGCCGAGAAAACCCACACCCAATGATACTAGGGGGAATTTCAATATTCTCCGATATCAGCAGGAGAAAAACAACGACGTGTTCGACACTAGATGGCCATTCCTTTTCAATGTTGTTATTGATAGTCTCGATTTGCGGGAACTTACCTTATCTGGGCACCAATATACCTAGGCCAATAACAGATCTATCCCAACTTTCGAAAAATTAGACCGGGTGCTCGTTACCACCGACTGGGAATTTAAGTACCCTCTAGCTTCGGTGAGAGCACTAGAGAGAATTGAGGCTTTATCTGATCATGCTCCGTTGCTAACTGATTTCGGTCAACCTGCTCCCAGTAATAGCCGCCATCAGTTCAAATTCGAATTGGGATGGCTCACTAGAGAGGGTTTTCATGAGTTGGTAAAAAAAGTGTGGAAACGCCAACCTCGTGGTGACACACCAATTCAACGATGGAACAATCGCATCCGTGCGCTGCGCCAATTCCTTCGTGGTTGGGCCAAACACACCGCAGGGATTTATAAGAAGGAGAAGTTGCGACTCTCTACCGTAATTGACTCCTTAGATAAGATCGCGGAGGTGAGGCTCCTTTCTGCCACGGAGATTGAGCAAAAAAAGTCATCTCAATGAGCAGCTAGCTCGCCTTTTACGCGAGGAGGAAATAAAATGGTACCAAAGGTGTAAGACTGACTCACTGGTTCTTCGGGATGATAATACGAAATACTTCCAAATGTTAGCCAATGGCAAACATAGGAAGAAACGAATCTTCGCTCTAGATCAGGGGGAGGGTCGAATTGAGGGGGAGGCCTCACTAAAGAACTTCATTACTAAGTATTATAAATATTTATTCGGGCCGTCTGTGAACACTACTATCGAGATGGATGAGTCTATTTGTCACGACATTCAGCAAGTATCCACTACGAAAAATGAATTCCTAACCTCTCCATTCTCCGAGGAGGAAATTCGAACGACGGTTTTTCAGATGGAACATAACAAATCTCCGGGTCCGGATGGTTTTCCGGTGGAGTTCTACCAAAAATTCTGGGACATGTTAAAATCAGACTTGGTTCAGTTGTTCAATGAACTACATGCTCATAAACTTGACATTTCCCGCCTAAATTTTGGGGAAATTATTCTTCTACCCAAGACGAAAGATGCTAGTCGGATTCAACAATATAGACCGATTTGCTTACTCAATGTAAGTTTCAAAATCTTCACCAAGGTGGCGACTAACCGTCTGAATGGGGTGGCTGATCATGTAGTCAAACCAACCCAAACAGCATTCATGCAAGGGCGAAACATTTTGGATGGTGTTGCTGTCCTTCATGAAATGGTCCACGAGCTTCATCATAAAAAATTGAATGGAGTCATTTTTAAAATCGACTTCGAGAAAGCTTATGATAAAGTAAAGTGGCCCTTTTTGTTACAAACATTACGTATGAAAGGGTTTTCTGATACTTGGTGTCGATGGGTTGAGAGCTTTGTGTCCGAAGGTAGCGTAGCTATTAAGGTAAACGACGATGTAGGCAACTATTTCCAGACAAGGAAGGGGCTCCGTCAAGGGGACCCCGCATCACCCATTCTGTTTAATATTGTGGCTGATATGTTAGCTACTCTTATTGAGAGGGCCAAGTTAGCAGGTCAAGTCACCGGGGTCATTCCTCATTTAGTAGAAGGAGGCCTATCAATTTTACAATATGCGGATGACACCATTTTGTTCCTGGACCATGACTTAGAAAAGGCCAGAAACCTTAAATTGTTGTTATGTGCCTTTGAGGATCTTTCTGGACTAAAGATTAATTTTCATAAGAGTGAACTCTTCTGTTTTGGCGAGGCTGCAGAAGTTTCACAAGATTATGCTGAAATCTTTGGTTGTCAACTCGGACAATTTCCAATTCGCTATCTGGGTATCCCTATTCACTATAGGCGACTAACAATAGCTGAATGGAAGCATGTTGAAGAGAGACTGGAGAAACGTCTGGCCAGTTGGAAGGCCAAACTCTTTTCCTATGGAGGTCGACTAATCTTGATCAATTCGGTCCTTACCAATATGGTTCTTTATATGTTATCTTTTTTTCATCTCCCAAAAGGAGTGCTCCAGCGTCTTGACTATTATAGATCAAGATTTTTTTGGCAGAGCGATAATGAAACCAAGAAGTATCGTTTGGCAAGGTGGAACGTATTATGCCGCCCTAAAAGCCAAGGGGGGCTTGGAATCCAGGATCTTGAGATAAAAAATATAGCACTGCTCAGCACATGGGTATATAAATTACTCACTGAGAACGGTGTTTGGCAGGAAATCATTCGTGATAAATACGTGGGTTCCAAAGCAATATCCCAAGTCTACTGGAGACCCGGAGATTCACATTTTTGGAGTGGGGTGATGAAAGCTAAAGAATTCTTTTTCCAGTTTGGAACGTTTTCGGTTAGGGACGGCTCCCAGATACGTTTCTGGGAAGACACCTGGTTGGGGAACAACCCCTTAAATGTGCAATACCCAAGTTTATATCGAATAGTTAGACATAAGTTTGTCACGATTAAACAAGTGCTGGGACAAGCTAACCCTGGTATTTCTTTTCGTCGAACCCTCATTGGTCCTCGATTGGCAGCATGGGATGATCTGCTAACCCGACTGGGAGGCATCCAACTGTCAGTGGAACCAGATATCTTTAAATGGAAATTGCATCAGAGTGGTAAGTTTTCAGTTAAATCCATGTACGATACACTGGTTCATAACGAGGTACCAATAGATAATAGGAAATTGTGAAAGCTTAAGATTCCCCTAAAAGTGAAAATTTTCCTATGGTTTTTCAATAAAGGAGTTATCTTAACTAGGGACAATTTGGCACGACGAAACTGGCTAGGTTGCAAAAAATATGTTTTCTGCCACCATGATGAGTCGATTAAGCGCTTATTTTTTGAATGCAAGTTTGCTCGATCGGTATGGGCCATTGTCCAAATAGCTTCGAATCTATACCCTCCACGTAGTGCACGTAATATGTTCGGCAACTGGTTGAGGGGAATAGATAAACAATTTTCTAAACACATTCTTGTGGGGGCGGCTGACTTATGTTGGGCACTCTGGCTCACTAGGAATGATATTATTTTTAACCATAAATGTGTTTCTTCTCCTATGCAGGTTATTCATATATGCTCGTGATGGTTCCGTATGTGGTCTATCTTGTAGCGGCCGGAGGACAGAGACCTTTTTATGATGGCGTCTACACGGCTGGAGCGTTCGGCCTGGGAGATTTTCTACCCCCATGGATGGCGGTGTGATCTTCGAATTGGATTGGCCCTGCTATAGGCTTGTTTTATTTTTACTTGTGGCTGTTTGGCCATATTTTTTTGATCTAGACTTGTTCGAACTTTTGGCTGTGTGCATCTAGCTATGCAGAGGTCGGGTGATCTTTGATGCGTCTGTATCAACTCGATATTTCAATTCAATAAAAAGCCCTTTATCAAAAAAAATGTTCTACCAAGACCAACTATTGGCAGCTATAAGGAATATGTTGTCTTGATACTACAAGCTCTTTCAGTCTCGTGTGAGTTTTTTTGGAGAGCTTTAAACTGAGGCAACGTATGGACCATTACAAAATTGAAGATAAAGTGTGAACCATAGATTTGTCGTCGAATTACATTTTTTTTTGAAAAGGGGGATCCCCGGCCTCTGCATCAGCACGATGCATACGGCCATCTTATTAAAAATAAAACATCCACAAGGTCTCGAAGTCTCAGTAGTAGCAAACTAAAAAAACAAACGACAAGGCTCACACAGAGCCCAAAGGCTAGATACATAAGCTAGCCCAACAAAGGATAAACCACAACCGGTTGGCTGAACAAAAGACAGGTAAACTGATTGCCTATCCTATTACATGACCGCCATCCAAACCGGCTGAAGATATTCCGTGCTACCGTCTCCCATCGGATAGCACCAGTAACCAAACGCTCCCTGGCCTCCGTCGGAGTGAGTAGCGACCAGGAACGGATAAGTGCCGTGGCTCTGAAGATAACCTGCAAAACATGAGTGTTTGTTGTTCTGTTAAAAACAAGATCATTTCTGCAATTCCAAAGCGCCCACACTAAGGCGCACACCCCCACGCGAATATGCTTAGCTAACCCGGGCTCTACCCTGTTAAGCCAAGCTCCAAACATCATGTTCACCGAAATTGGTGGAGTAATATTGAAAGCCACATGAACAGTTGTCCAAAGAATTCTAGCTAGTGGGCAATCAAAGAATAGATGCTTAATGGTTTCACCCTGATCACAGAAACTACACCTAGTAGGACCTGTCCAATTGCGCTTTGTTAAATTATCCTTTGTTAAGATAACTTGTTTATGGAGAAACCACATAAACACCTTAATCTTCAAAGGAACTTTAACATCCCACACATGCTTGGAGGTCGGGATCGAGCTGGAATTAATAACAGCAACGTACATTGATTTAACAGTGAATTCCCCGGACCTAGTGAGGTTCCAGCGCAGTTTATCAGGTTGTTGTGAAAGCTGGACCTGCATGAGTCTCCCAACTAGATGCAGCCACTGTTCCCAACGATTGCCCACTAACGATCTTCTAAAATGAATATTAAGTGGAATGGAACGAAAAACTGTTGTAACCATAGCATCGCGCCTTTGTACAACACGATACAACGCCGGATACTGGATTGCAAGGGGCGTATCACCGAGCCAACAATCCTCCCAGAATCTCGTGCTGGCACCGTTTCCAACAACATGCTTTGCCCTCTGAAAGAATGAAAGCTTAACTTTCATTAGCCCTTTCCAAAAGGGTGAATCAGTCGGTCTACCCGTGACCTGAGACAAAGTTTTGGTTTGAAGATACTTATTACGAAGGATTTGTGCCCAAGTGGCTTCAGTTCCTGAAGATAACTTCCATAACCACTTGCTAAGAAGGCATCGGTTCTTGACCTCGAGATTTTCAATCCCCATACCCCCTTGGTCTTTAGGCCTACAAATGATATCCCACTTCGCTAACCGGTATTTTCTTTTTAGCTCATCTCCCTGCCAAAAGAAACGCGATCGATAGAAGTCCAGTCTTTTCCTTATCCCAACCGGTACTTCAAAGAAAGACAGAAGGAACATGGGCATGCTCGTCAGCACCGAATTAATAAGAATTAACCGGCCTCCATATGACATGAGCTTACCCTTCCAACAGCTTAGCTTTTTCTCAAATCGATCTTCAATACACTTCCATTCATTGTTCGTAAGCCTACGGTGATGTATAGGAATTCCTAGGTATGTGAATGGCAGCTCCCCCAAACCACACCCAAACAGTTGTTTATAGGATTCTTGTTCCTCTTTGGCTCTACCAAAGCAGAATAACTCGCTTTTATGGAAGTTAATTTTGAGCCCACTCAATTGCTCAAACAAACAAAGCAACAGCTTCATATTTCTCGCTTTTACCAAGTCATGCTCCATGAAGATAATAGTATCATCAGCGTACTGCAGGATGGAGATACCTCCATCAACTAAATGAGGCACCAAGCCTCCAACTTGGCCTGCCTCCTTGGCCCTACCTAACAGAACAGCCAACATATCCACAACTATGTTGAACAGAATAGGGGACATCGGATCTCCTTGCCGCAAGCCCTTGTGTGTCTGGAAATAATGACCAATGTCGTCATTCACTTTAATACCAACACTACCCTTCTGCGTGAACGATTCAATCTGGCTCCTCCAGCCCTCGTCGAACCCTTTCATACGCAAAGCTTGTTGCAGGAAAGGCCACTTAACTTTGTCGTACGCTTTCTCAAAGTCCACTTTAAAAATGACTCCATCGAGTTTCTTTGAGTGGATTTCATGGAGCGTTTCATGCAAAACCACCACCCCTTCTAGGATGTTTCTATCTGGCATGAAAGCAGTCTGGGATTGCTGCACCACAGAATGCGCAATCTGTGTGAGTCTATTCGTCCCAACCTTGGTAAAAATTTTGAAACTAACATTCAAAAGACAAATAGGCCGGAACTGCTCAATCCTCAGAGCATCTGTCTTCTTTGGTAGCAAGGTTATGGTTCCAAAATTCAGGTGAAATAGATGAAGCCGTCCAGCAAAAAGGTCATGAAACATGGGTAAAAGATCCCCCTTGATAATATGCCAACATTTTTTATAAAACTCCGCCGGAAACCCATCCGGCCCAGGAGCCTTATTGTTCTCCATCTGGGTAATGGCATCGAAAACTTCCTTTTCCGTAAACGGTGCAATCAAGGTAGCATTATCAGAAGCAGTTAGTTGAGGCATATCCTCAGTCCTGGACTCATCGAGGGACACCGCGCTATCCTCCGGCGGTCCAAATAACTGCTTATAATAATCGGTGATGTAGATCTTCAGATTATCGTGACCCACAATTGTGCCTTCATCTTGCTCTAGCTGAAAAATTCTTTTCTTTCTATGTTTGCCATTTGCAATAAGATGAAAGAATTGAGTGTTCGCATCCCCTTGGATTACTTTGCGAACCTTTGCTCTGAGCGCCCACTTCAGCTCTTCTTCACGGAGAAGTTCCTTCAACCTCTTCTCCGCATCAAGCTTACAAGACAATTCAGCAGACTGCAGAATTGTAGATTCAGCTTTAACATCTAAGGATCGTATAAGATGTAGGAGTCTATCCTTTTCAATCTTATAAACTCCACTTAGGTGTTTGGCCCATCCCCGTAGAAAGCTCCTCAAATGCCTGATCTTATTCTGCCATCGCTCGACGGACGATCTTCCCCCAGTATCCGTAGCCCACTCCCTAGCTACGAGATCCAGGAAACCTTCTCGTTCAAACCACGCCGTTTCGAAAGAGAAGGTATTTTTGTTTCCCACGTGCCTTGGTTCACCGGAGTCGACGAACAAAGGCGTGTGGTCCGAAATCCCTCGCGTGAGAGCCTGAACCGTGACGAGAGGGAATTTCTGCTCCCATTCGGCACTTGCTAGCACCCGATCCAACTTCTCATATGTTGGATTGGGTAAAGAGTTAGCCCAGGTGAATTGGCGACCAGAAAGCTCGATCTCTCTCAGATCCAAGCTCTCAATGATGGTATTAAACATAAAAGACCATCGGCCGTCAAAGTGATCATTATTCTTCTCCTCTCTCCTCCTAATGATGTTGAAGTCCCCCCCAACCAAAATGGGAAGTTGTTCAGATCCGCAAATACGAACCAAGTCTGCCAAAAACTCCGGTTTAAGCTCAGGTTGTGCGGCCCCATAGACCGCCACCAGAACCCAGTTAAACCCATCAACTTTAGACCTGACTCGAAATTTGACCGCGAAGTCACCCATAACAACGCTCCGGACTTCCAGTGAGTCACATCTCACACCAAGCAAGATGCCACCGGACCTCCCTCTTGGAGGAAGACAATGCCAGTCGAACTCCACTCCTCCCGACAACGTGTTAAGAAACTGTGGTGCAAAATTATCCCTACCAGTTTCAGAGAGCGCAATGAAGTCCAAACTGTGCTCTAAAGATGCCTCCGCTAGAAACCTACGTTTAGCCAAGTCCTTAAGACCTCTGCTATTCCAGAAGATTCCTTTCATAGCTCATCATGGAATTTTTTAGCAGTACGAATCCTAGCACTCCTACGTACCGCGGATGCGGGATACACCTTCCGCTTCCACTTACGTTTAGGAGTGTTATTTCCCGCAACCCGGTCCTCATAACCAGGCTCCGGTTGTGCAGTTACTACTCCATCCACACCGACTTCCTCTTCATCAGACTCCGCAGACGGAGGAACAAGATCCGCACAGAAATTGTCAAGCACCCGTACCCCCAATGCATCAATTTCCGCATCATTCATAGGTCTTACAGCCGCCAGGTTTCTAATGGTTTCTAAGGCTCGTTCCGCTTCCAAGTCTAAGAGATCATTAATAGAATTTGAAATTTCAGAATTATCATTCCCAAGCGATACCCCTACTTGGTTGGCATTATTAATAATCTCATCCTTAGAAAAGTGCAAAATGGAATTAGATAAATTAACTGACATACCAGTAGTGGCCTCCACATCCCGGAGCTTGGCCGCCCGCATAGCGCATCGCTGCTGAATGTCATCCACCTCCGGTAGGTCCTGGATACGTGAGCTCATCCGTCTCCCCTGAGAAGCCGGGTCCGGGATCCCCCCGAACGCAATTACCTCCTCCCGAGTAATGGCAGTCGGAGGGGACCGGATGGGGGGAGACCTCCGAAGGTCGGGGGAGAAGCCAGAAGGGAGATGCGCCAGAGCCACCTGCCCTAGTCCCTCCCCCCAGCTCTCACTCCTGCAGACGAGAGCACTGCCGTCTCGGCCGCCGCCGAGACAAGAGGATCCAGGGCCACCCGCCCCAGCCCACTGGCCATCGCCTCCGGCTGGCTCGCCACCCGCAGAGCTCCCGAGAGGCAATCATCCAGGGCCACCCGCCCCAGAGATGGATCACCAACACCGACCCCAGGCGCCACAGGGGTCGACACCTGTGACAAGGTAGGAGGAGAGGTAGTCGTGGCCGCCTGCCCCGACACCCCTCCCCTCGGAGAAAGAGCCAAGCCGAGCTCCTGCCGGCCGCTCGATGGCACCGACGGCCCTGGGAGCACCGGCGACCCCTGAGACTCCACCGCGCGCCCAACCATCGCTCGAGCGCCATCCATACGCCGAAGAGCCGGTCCAAAGTCCAAGACCGGGAGCGAATGCTCAACAGCCTCATCAGAGTCAACCCGATCACTCCACAGGCGAGGAGGGGCTGACGACGACTGAAAGGACCCAAACCGCAAAGAGTTATGAGGCGTGGATGAAGTGTGAGACGGCTCCACTCCGGATCCGTTCCCAGGCTCCTGAGCTATAGGTCCCGAACCGTTGGACTCCTGTCCAGCCTCCTCAGTCGGTCCCCCAGATCCAGCAGCATCCCCTCCCCCTTCGTGCATGTCCACATCAGTACCCACGGCCACCACAGCAAATAGTTCCGCATCCTCAAACTCTATGTCAAGGGGAAATACCTCTCCCCTATATGTCCAATTGACGACATCCGGAACATACTCTATGTCCAAAATACTGACTCGCAGTCTGGCCACCCCCTGTGCTCGAGTGAACGCCATGTCAACCTTCTACGTCTTACCAACCAACCTCCCCAAACTAGCCACCACACGAACATCAGCCATAGCCTCAGAAGGCGCTCCAGAAAAACGCAGCCACAGCTGAGTAAGCGGCTTCCCCTTAGGCTCAACTTTCTTCCATTCATGAAACTCTAAAATACCAGTAGAGCCTGGCACCTTACACATCCCAAAGCTCAGCAATCGCTGCAAGTCCTCAACTGAAGGGAACTCAACTCTGAACACTCTCTCCTCAATAGAAACAAGGTCCCACTGAAAATCACCCGGAGCCAGCTGCTGCAGTCTCTGCACAATCTGAGCCTGTGAGACATCTCCCTGGGTGACCTTCACTAAACCAGTAGTGAGACTCTGAGCATCAACTGGAATCTCCCTCGCAGCTGTTGACTCAAAAAACATAAGCTCAGCACAGTACACGCCGTAGACTGTAAGAGCTGGAGTCTGCTCCCTCAAAAAAGGACACTCTCCCGACGCATGAGCCGGCTTGCCACAGGAGTCACAAAGTTGGGCCACACATTCCGCAATGAAATGACCTTTCTCACCGCACCGGTAACAGAGCATCCTCTCTTTTTTACGAGCATACTTGGATGCCCGCTCTACCTCAGCCCGGTCAGCCGCCTCGGTGTCTTTTGCAGTCCCAGGAACATCAACAACAGCAAGAGCATTAACCACCTCCATAGCCTGGGATGGTAACTCCGGGGCAACATGGTCCGTATCCATTACCGCATCGGCAGTGTCAGCCACCCTGGGTGGAGGCGGCCGGCGAAACCTCCCTCGGCCTCCACCACGGCCACGGTATCCGCGAAACCCTCCTCTCTGTCTGTGATCCGGGCCGGACGCCCCCTCAACAAAGCCTCCAGCTGGGCCTAGAAACGGTCTCTCAGCCGACCCGTCGCTCTGCCATGCAAACCCACGGCCTCCTCCCGTGGAAGAAGAACCTCGATGTTGACCGACACCATATGCGTCATAACCGTCATCACCCCACTTGCCTCGTGGAGGAGCATTTTTACCCCCACTGTTGTTAACCTGCCCGCCCTGAGCCTGAGTCTGCCCAATCCTGTTTTGTGCATGCGGAACGGCCAGATGATGCGGTGACGCCCGCTGCTGACCACCATGATGCACACTCCCAGACTCGGTTGATCCTCCCGCCCGGCCGGCCGCATCTATCCCCGGCGCCGCGGGTCCGGTCCCGGTCTAACCCACCACAGCAGTCACCGATGAAGTGGCCACCGGAAGGGGGGGCCGATGCTCACCCCGGTGAACCGGCGCCACAGGCCTTAGTCCGCCCCGACCCGCCGTCGTCGGCAACATCGCCGAGACCCGGGCTCCCTGGGTCGAGGGGACTTGGTTGCCTCCCGGCTGCCGTAAAGGAGGAGGCGGAGCACTGCGGTTGTGCTGCGGCGGGGGCGCACCACCACGCCCAGCAGCGCCCCCGACCGGCGCAGGCGGCCGAAGCCCGATCGGAGGGGCTCCACGACCAGACCCCTGAACCGGCGGAGCAGCTCCTCCCCGACCTGCCACGCCGCTTGCCGCGGGCGGAGGCGCATTCCCCCGGCCAGCCATCGCGTGCAGCGGTAGAATCCTCCTGGCTCGGCGAGCACCGCAGACAGGATAGCCACGACGCACCGACCTTCGAACCCTAGCGCCTTCCACTGACGGCGCAGGAGCGATCGAGTCTCTATGATTGAACGTGCATGGCTCGATAGAAAAACCGGTATGGGCTTCAGAACTAACATGGGCCGCATACCCATGTTGATCCGGCCCAACGCCCACATCGGTCGCAACCGAACGCTCCGGCCCAGCCGCACGCAGCAGCCGAGCGAGCGATGCCGCTCCCAAAGTTTGAATCGCGGCCGCCGCAGCTGCCACTGCCGGCGCCGGTGATCTCGAACCCCGGGGCGAACTCCGCATCTTCTTCTTCCGTTTTACCGTAACCCATTCTTCCGGACGAATCAAATCAAAAACCGTAAGTTTCGGCAAACTAACCTTGGGTATTGGACCTTTCCATGGCCGAAGCGCCGAAGCCGACGTCTTCCGATGAACTATTCGACGGATTATCTCAACCTTGTCGCCGGCCTGCAGCCCCGCACGAGCCAGATCCTCCGGAGGTACAACCCGATCCACCGTAGTTGCCACTTCCTCTTCGGAGTACCCGGAATGAAAGAACTCGCAGATCAGATCGGAAGGTGAAGGTGACGGCGGCGACTCCACCGGCGGTTCCGCCCCATCGTCTTCTGCGTCCTCCTCGTCATCAGTCGCCAACGCCCAGAATCTTCCCCCCACCCGCCGCCGATCACCTGCGCAAGCCAGCGGTTCCGCCGTTGAACCCTGAACGCCCTCACGAGCGCCCCTCTCGTCGTCGCTATCTGCAAGAACCCAAACTCGTCCTCCAAAACGATGATCCGATCTCCCGGCTTTGGGCGTATCCGTCAAGTCGATCAGATCCACAACCTCCTTCGGATCATCCTGCATATGACTATCGACACGCACGTCATAAAAATCGATGTGTAAACGAGATCCTACCGTAATCCGGACGTCGGCCGCCAGGTAATCGCCGGCAAGGACATCGTTGTCCAAATTGAGGATCCCCGTCCACCGAGAAGACAGATTGTGTTGAAGACGACCCTCGATCCAGCCACCAGATGAGCGCTCGTCGGAGAGATGGATTCTCCAGCGCTCCGTCTGCGCCCTCTTCTGGATCGCGAGATCAGCGTCCGCCGGGACTGCTTGAACCCCCGCTGGCCCCTGCGTCAACGGCGCCGGCGAGGGGAGGCGTGATGAGGAATTAGCATGGATCTCCGGCTGAGGATGTGGATGCGCGGGGATCCGACCCTCCGGCGGCCAGAGGCCGTCGCCGCAACGGACGCCCTCAGTCATGTCTTCTTCTCAGCCTTGCTTGGCATGCATGTGGTCCGTCGTCGAATTACATGTGGCTTTAGGATAGTTGAATTCCTTACATGCTCTAAATCTATGTGAAATTTGTAGCCACACAGATGCACTCAGTCGCACCTTCGTTCCAGGTTAATTACAAGATTGAAGATAAAGTGTGAACTATACACCTACTGTCGAATTACACATGGCTTTTATAAAGTTGAATTCCTTACATCTGGCTTTAAGATGATAGAGTATCTTTGTTTCACTCGTGAATATGTTCCTCACTATATGAAGAATGTAGTATTGCTTAGCATGTTTCCTTCAAGTACAAGATTCCACGAAGGCCATGCACTACATAACAACTTTGTCGTGAATTTAGAGTAAGTGCATAACAACTTTGTCGTTAATGTTAATTTAGAGAACTGTTCAAGAATTCACCTGATTAATCAGTTAACGGGCCAGTTAATTGCTACTTATAGCATGGACGAATCGAATAGCACATATTTGTCGCGTTAACTTGTCAGGCCGATTAATTGGCCAGTTAGACTGATTAATCTGTTATCAGGCCAATTAACCCCTGGTGGACCATTAACGGGTCGGCAAACAAAACCCAAAATTTTGGCTCGTAATCCCTTCCAACCCATCCCGCTCCTTAATAGCTAAGAATAATTTTACATCCTCTCTATGCTTTTTATATGTGTACGGCAACATGTTTTGTTATATTACATAGCTGGGAGCATGAGAGTATGGTATAATACATAAAAAAACTAGATATATATTGACAGGTTCCTATTCAATCTACCGATTAATGGTCGAACGATTAGTCGAGTTAATAGGCCAATTCACCGGTTAATCGCTACTCCTAAACTGACTGAACAACTACCAGTTAACGATTTCTTGAACATTGATTTAGAGTACAAATTGGACCCTTCTCAATCAACATTGAAGATGCAAATAATGTTAATTATGAGAGCAACATTTCAAGTAGAGGAAGAAGGATGGGGAGGAGGAGAAGAAGAGCACTTATTTAATGGTAAAAGAAAAGACAGGCAATTCAATGTGGTGGGCATGAGGACTCCGAAGCTATATATTTGGCACGATTATTGTTGGAAGCACTAGAATATCTATGGCCTCGTTGCAACTCATGGGGTGCTTTTAGTAGTATCTAATTATTTCGGGGTTTAAGAAGTCATTATCATCTTTGAGGTTGTTATATAGATGATGATGCACTCAAGCAAGGCTCCGCGAAGCTTGACCAAATAAATAAACTGGACCTACTACCATTCCACACATCCTAAAGTGGCTATTTGTGTAATGGCTGAAGTATCAAGCAGAGTACATCATAGGCAAAGCCAGTGCCAACACCTACACTACCCTTTACACTTTGTGTGATTTACGACATGCTTGCCGTTGTGAACGTTGCTTCCTTCGCCTCTTGCTCCGCCAATGCCCCGAGCCTTCTCATGAAACCTAACATCCACCACATACCACTCAGTTGGACAGCCACCTCCCTTAATCATCCATGCCTTGCGTGCATGTCTAAATTTGAAGGAGATGTTTAGAGATAACTAAGAATCAACAAATTACAATTATCTCAGTAATTAGGGGCATTTTAGACCATTCATCAACTCATAACCGCTCCCACAACCATGTTGCCAAACAACTAAGGTCGCATTTGGATGCAAATTATTTAGCCATCTTAGAAGAACATTGTGGCTTTTAAAAACCCACAGTTCAAACTATTGTAATATGTTTGGCATCAATATATATTGCCGTTTGACAAACTCTGGTATCTCTAAAATGATGATATTTTTGTAATATCTGAACAAGTAAAAAAAGAGAAATGCAAGATCCTTGGTCTCTCTAAGTCCATATCGCAATAATCGCCTCCGACTCCTAGTGATGCAAGCTAGCCGATTGATCTATTTGTCTAAAGGCGCACATACACGCCCAAATGACTTAGTGCTGATTGGAAACACATGCACGAGAGGTGATTCTGACATGGGTGTGTCGCTCTTGATCACTTCAACATCTTCGTTGGCACAAGCTTATTTATAGGTCGTGCAGTCCCATGAGTGTAGTTGTGTTAGGTTCAACTAGGTATCTCCATGATTTTCCACACAATGATGTAACAATCGACCAAAACTAGAAGAAACTGAGAAAATTTGCCACTTGCCCAACTCCTCGACAATTTTTCCAAGAAAAACTATGGTTTTAGTAACTCCTCGACAAGGCTAAAACTATCACAAGCAGATGATACAAAGATGCTAGAACAAGCAAGTGAGTACAATAAATATATTACTCACAAAGATGCATCAAGGTAACTATTAACAAATAATGGTGAGTCCAAACCTAAAGGCTGGTACGAAGTCCCTTCAAAAGCCATCTTTAGTTTCTGAGCAATGTCTTCATAACGGGGATGCACACAAACAAATGTTGTTCGGTCCAACAAACAAATATTGGATCATGGATTTTCAATCTTGAAGGTTGAATTCAACCAAGAAAGTGTAGTTCATCAACCTGATACAACGTCCTTGAAAATGCATGTAGACCCAATGAGGTTTTGGTAATTAATGACAATCCCAGTGGACTAATGTTTCCATTGAGATGTATATGAATGAATTTATAGGTAATGCTTGAAAAATATTGGATGGATTCAAGGATGAAAGCCATGAAGATAAGAAATATGTATTGAGTATTGATTATGGATGGTAATTCTTATGGACCAATGATTTCATGAAATTATATATGAAGAAATATTTCATATATAGTTGATGCAAGATGGAAGATCAGTGAGATCAATGGATGAATATATTATTATCAAGAAAAAGTAAGTGAAGAGAAGTTGAGGCATTAAGGTTTAGTTCAATGAGTAAACCAAATATGCTGAAGATGATGTTCATGTGAAGAATAAGAAATGACTAAAATGTAGTTCTTTGGTGAAACTCAAAAAAGGTCATGGTTGGGCTTATGATCAAGTCTTTAATCATGTAATTCAATTGAACAATTTATTGTCTCTCTTAAGAGAGTGTGATTCATTCATTGGTGATCAAGTCCTGAAGCAATGAAGTGAAATGAAGAGTTCGTTGTGGATTTTCAATAAATCGGTATAGAGCATGAAGTCAATAAATTTAATTTCAGTAAGGGTCGTATTATCCGGGGTGCCAATCCCAGACAATGAGATGTGTACTGATGAGGACAAGGTAGCTCCTAGGGTACGACCATCAGGGAAACCTTTCCTACTGTGGTCTGGCTCACCACATTAGTTGTAGTGCATGATCATACCATGTCTAGACAGCTTCTTGCATCCATTGCTGTATCATGTTTCTAGTACATTGGCGGCTGAAGGGGGGCCATTCATATTCTCCCACACTATTTCTTCTTTGCATGGATATATCTAGTAGGGATCAATCGGACAAATCCCAAAGCTGACCCCCGAATAGCTGTCAGACTGCTCTGCCCCTTAAATCTCATTTTAATTGCTCTTTTTCGTGTTGTTGTAGGCCTTCTTGAACGTCTCCATAGAGTAGCACTGATGTACCAGCTGTAGAGGATCAACTCTTTCATGTCTTGCACATGCTATAGCTGTTGGGGAACGCAGTAATTTCAAAAAAATTCATACGCACACGCAAGATCAATCTAGGTGATGCATAGAAACGAGAGGGGAAGAGTGTTGTCCACGTACCCTCGTAGACCGTAAGCGGAAGCATTATGACAACGCAGTTGATGTAGTCGTACGTCTCCACGATCCGACCGATCCTAGCACCAAAGGTACGGCACCTCCGCGATCTGCACACGTTCAGCTTGGTGATGTCTCGCGAACTCTAGATCCAACTAAGTGTCGAGGGAGAGTTTTGTCAGCACAATGGCGTGATGACGGTGATGATGAAGCTACCTGCGCAGGGCTTCACCTAAGCACTGCAACGATATGACCGAGGTGGATTATGGTGGACGGGGGCACCACACACGGCTAAACAATGTCAAGTTATGTGTTCTAGGGTGCCCCTTGCCCTCGTATATAAAGGAGCAAGGGGGAGGCTGGCCGGCCCTTGGGGTGCCCAAGGAGGGGAGGAATCATCATCCTAGTAGGAGTAGGATTCATTCTTTCCTAGTCCTACTAGGAGGGGAAGGAAGGAGTGGGAGAGGGGAAGGAAAAAGGGGGGCGCTGCCCCCCTCCTAGTCCAATTCGGACTCAAGGGGGAGGGGGCGCGTGGCCTGCCATGGCCACCCCTATGTCTCTCCACTAAGGCCCATCTAGGCCCATTAGTTCCCCGAGGGGTTTCGGTAACCCTTCGGCACTTCGCTTTTATCCGAAACCACCCGGAACACTTTTGGTGTCTGAATATAGCCGTCCAATATATCAATATTTATCTCTCGACCATTTCAAGACTCTCGTCATGTCCGTGATCACATCCGGGACTCCGAACTACCTTCGGTACATCAAAACACATAAACTCATAATACCGACCGTCATCGAATGTTAAGCGTGCGGACCCTACGGGTTCGACAACTATATATACATGACCGAGACTCATCTCTGGTCAATAACCAATAGCGAAACCTGGATGCTCATATTGGTTCCTACATATTCTACGAAGATCTTTATCGGTCAAACCGCATAACAACATATGTTGTTCCCTTTGTCATCGGTATGTTACTTGCCCGAGATTCGATTGTCGGTATCTCAATACCTAGTTCAATCTAGTTACCGGCAAGTCTCTTTACTTGTTCTGTAATGCTACATCCCGTAACTAACTCATTAGTTACATTGCTTGCAAGGCTTATAGTTATGTGCATTACCGAGAGGGCCCAGAGATACCTCTCTGATACACGGAGTGACAAATCCTAATCTCGATCTATGCCAACTCAACAAACACCATCGGAGACACCTGTAGAGCATCTTTATAATCACCCAGTTATGTTGTGATGTTTGATAGCACATAAGGTGTTCCTCCGGTATTCGGGAGTTGCATAATCTCATAGTCAGAGGAACATGTATAAGTCATGATGAAAGCAATAGCAATAGAACTAAACGGTCATTTATGCTAAGCTAACGGATGGGTCTTGTCCATCACATAATTCTCTAATGATGTGATCCCGTTCATCAAATGACAACACATGTCTATAGCCAGGAAACTTAACCATCTTTGATTAACGAGCTATTCAAGTAGAGGCATACTAGGGACACTCTGTTTTGTCTATGTATTCACACATGTACTAAGTTTCCGATTAATACAATTCTAGCATGAATAATAAATATTTATCATGAGGAAATATAAATAACAACTTTATTATTGCCTCTAGGGCATATTTCCTTCAATAGCATGCACACATGGGATCTCACTCTTCTCCCATCTCTTGCAACTACAATGTAATCTCTTGCAATGTCTCCATCCCGAGACATATTCCATCTCCTGCCCCATCCACATAGCATGTACTTGCCCATTCAATCATCTTCTCCACCTTTTTCTTGATCTTGGGGCATACGTGTCCTGTCATTTATTCAACTTCTATTTCTTTGGTGCAGTGCCTTGTCATCCATTGACTTTTGATACTTTTAATCATTGATAGCATAGGAAGCTCTCTTGCCTCTAGAATGTATCCATGGAAACAAATATCATAATACAATTAGTACATCTAAGTAAGATGTATGTAGGATATCATAGTTAGGGTTTTGCTCTTACTTGTTGAAGACCTCACAGTTGTTGTTTAGTAGTATATCACACTTAGGTAGATCACTTTGAAAATCTCTCACCCATGTATGTGGTTCCAGTTCATGCAACCATTTGTATGCATAAATACCTCGATCCTTCATCTCATTCATGTGTTGCTCATACTTAGTTGATGTGTTGCTTCTTGCAATCTTCCACAACTGATTCTTCAATGCATTACCTTTGTGTAGCTGCTGAAAATTCTATCACATGTATCTCACACAGAACCTATGTTCTGATTCTAGAAAGAGCTCGTCCACACATTGATTAGTCCCTGCAAAGGTACAACAATGCAATAATAATCTCATAACCTAACCTACTACAACAGTCCTGAATTGAATTCCACAATTTTTAGTTTATGCCTTTTGTTTGTTAGATATAATTGACCTTGGTGCAGTGTTGATAATGCCCAGATAATGTTTTAGTCCCCCAAGGAACCAACACAATTGGGCTTGTCCTCCACTTCAACAACAACTATTGCAATTGGGAAAATACAACCATTTGGATCTATACTCACATCACTCAGCAACTGTCCTCTATACCTTTTATTAATATGACAGCCATCAATAAAGATTACAGGCATGCATCCTAAAGGAACCCTCTTTTGCAAGCGTCTAAGAAGATGTAGGATTTGTTAAACCTTGCTTCTTCATCAAGTGCTACAAACAAGGAGCAACCTCGGCTACTACTTCTTAGCTCATTGCCATAGTCCCAAATCATTTTGTATTGCCCTTCCTCATCACCATGGATGATCTTCATAGCTAGCCTCCCAGCCCTCTGTAACTTGGTCCTTGTTGCTGTCATATGCCACTCCTTTTGCACAACCCTTGAGAAGTTTCTCAAGTTCATATCCTGAGTAGCTCTAAAGCTCTTCAGGTACTTCTATGCAATGAATGGAGCAGTGAAATCCTTGATCTTTCACTTCTTTGCGCATGTGTGTTCATTGACATGCTCCTTGATCATGGAGCACTTGGTTCTGCAATCATATGAGGCCCGCATGTACCAAGTACAATCATCATCACATTTGGCCTTTAATATTTTCCTATCATTCATAGCAACTTGACATCAACTCTATTCTTGCAATAGTATTCTTTGATGGCTTTCCTCAGCAATTCAACTACTTGGAAAACTTGGCCAACATGGAACTTAGGACAATGTAGGTCCTCTACCCTAAAAGCCTTGAACTTCATGTACACTTCTTCATCATCTGAATTTGCTGGCAACAAATCGTCACCTTCAGGCTCATATAGTTCATACTATTGCTCATATTTTCCTTCATCTCCAGCTTTTTCCCTTTCCTTTGTGTGTACCCTTTCCCTTTTTAGTAGCTTGAACTCCCTGCTTCCCTTTATCCTTTCCGTCCTCATGTTCATCCATATCCACATTGTCTGCATATAGATCATCATCACCATCACCAATGTCATAGTCACTGTCTATCGTGGCACCAGGATCAAAGTCCGAATCATCTGAATCACTGTCAACAGTTGCATCTTCTGCTCCCATTTCATATGAAGAATTGATGTCTTCTTGTTCTGTTGCTCACTGCTTCTTGCTTACTAACATTCTTGTGAATTTTCTCTGGTTGTGATGGTTGTATGACAATGGTCTCTGGCTCTACCATATTTGCATCTTCATGATTGCCAATAAAGCAGTTCCTCTTTGCAAGCACATAATTACTAACATCACCCGTTGGAATCTCTAGGTAAATCACCTGTATAGGAATAGGATGATATGCATGCACTGCATCTTCATTTACACGTTCATCTACATGATCTGCATCTTCATTTTCATATCTAGCATTCTCTGGTTGTACATGTGCTGCTTCACTACTTTCTGGCTCATTGTTCCTAGTCTTTGTAGGACTGAACACTGGAGGCAGGTGGGTATTGGGAAATTCACCACATCATTCTTCATAAGGTTAGCATCCAAGCTATCATAATGGTCCATATAAAAGACTGAATGAGTTGTGACCAAGAGACAGAAATGTCAGTATCTAATTAGTGTCTTCATCACCTCTGATTTCTCTCAAACCGTTCTGCTTGATTAACAAAATAGGAATCAAATAATATACCTTTAATCCGCCTGCCATCTCCCACCCAATCTCCTCAACTAAGTGTTCAACCATAATTAGAGACAATGTCACATCATCTAGTTCATCATACCACACAACATGAGGATTGACATAACAAACGGTTGCTACCACGTCCAAGGAAATATCCATGATATGTATCCGTCGTATCTATAATTTTTTATTGTTTCATGCCAATATTATACAACTTTTACATATTTTTGGCATCATTTTATATGATTTATTGGACTAATCTATTGATCCAGGGCCCGATGTCAGTTCCTATTTTTTTGCATGTTTTTTGTTTCACGGAAAATCCATATCAAACGAAGTCCAAACGCGATAAAAATTTCCGGAGAATTATTTTGGAATATATGTGATTTTTGGGGCTTGAAATCAACGCAAACGGAGGCCCATGATGACCAAGAGACACCAGGGCGCGCCCCAGGGGCCAGGCGCGCGGTGGTGGGTTGTGCTCACCTTGTATATCAGTTGGAGCTCTACTTCGGGCGCAAGGAAGCTTATATCCGGAAAAAATCATGTTAAAATCTCAGCGCAATCGGAGTTACAGATCTCCTGGAATATAAGAAACGATTTTCGGCCAGATCCAGGGAACCCGAAACAGAAGAGAACAGAGAGGGAGATCCAATCTCGGAGGGGCTCCCGCCCCTCCGTCGCCATGGAGGCCGTGGACCAGAGGGGGAACTCTCCTCCCATCTAGGGGGGAGGCCAAGGAAGAAGAAGAAGGAGGGCTCTCTCCCACTCTCTCCCGGTGGCGCTAGAGTGTCGCCGGGGCAAGGATCGTGACGACAATCTACATCAACAATATTGCTACCATCAACACCAACTTTCTCCCCCTCTATGCAGCGGTGTAACACCCCTTCTCCCTGCTGTAATCTCTACTTAAACATGGTGCTCAACTCCATATATTATTTACCAATGATCTATGGTTATCCTATGATGTTTGAGTAGATCAGTTTTGTCTTGTGGGTTAATCGTGATCTTGGTTGGTATGATTGTATATTTTATTTATGGCGATGTCCTACGGTGCCCTTCGTGTCACGCAAACGTGAGGGGTCCCCGCTATAGGGTGTTGCAATATGTTCATGGTTTGCTTGTTGTCAGTGTTGCGGAGTGACAATAGCCTAGACGTGGATAAGTGGGTTATGGCGTATGGGAGTAAAGGGGACTTGATACTTAATGCTATGGTTGGGTTTCATGACCTTAATGATTTTTAGTAGTTGCGGATGCTTGCTAGGGGTCCAATCATAAGTTCATATGATCCAAGTAGAGAAAGTATGTTAGCTCATGCCTCTCCCTCATGTAAAATTACAAGAATGATTACCGGTACTTGTTATCGATTGCCTAGGGACAAATGACTTTCTTGTTGACAAAAGCTATCTACTTTTGTTACCTTGCAATTTATTCATAATTTTATTCTCGCAAGATACTCGTATTTTATTCTTGCAAAATAGTTTCATACTTGTTTTAGGTAAAGCAAACGTCAAGTGTGCGTAGAGTTGTATCAGTGGTCGATAGAGATTGAGGGAATATTTGTTCTACCTTTAGCTCCTCGTTAGGTTTGACATTCTTATTTATCGAAGAAGGCTACAAACGATCCCCTATACTTGTGGGTTATCAATCCACCATGGTTGAACTGAATAATTTTTTCTCCATGCACCTTCTAAGAATAAAACATGTCCATATGCATTGGAATCAACTAAAATGCACTTCCTTTACAAAGCTAACACCCTACTCCGAAACTCCCAAATCACGTACAAAAACCTAGCGAAATCAACACTCCAATGCGGTCAACCCTATCTAACTACCCCAAAATGGATGACCCCAAACAAAATATTGTCGACTAAAACATGTACGAATGCATCAGAATCAACTACAAGGTACCTCCTTTGTATAGCTAAAAACCTACTCTGAAACCCCCAAATCATGCGGAAAACCCTAGCGAAATCTCTACTCAAATGGGGCAACCCTATCAAACTAACCCAAGATATTCGATGCCGAAACGAAATATTGCAGATTAACAACCCAAGAATCCAAGGCTTGACGAAAAAGATTGGGGCTTACTGTAGTTTGGGGCGGCGCACTGTCAGGGCGACGAGCAGGGGCCATTGCCTCCACGCCTATGCACCCCCGGACGAACAGGGGTTGACGAACCATGCATCTCGACCCCGTTAACGCCTCTCCCTCGGCAATGAGCCGGTGGCAGCGACGTTCGCCTTCTTCTCCCATGTGCCGCTCCCTGCTTCGATGTGACCGAAGACGGACATGCAAGGGGATTTGATCCATTTTCAACGACGCCAGGGTTTTTTGCAAAAAACGACATGCAGACGGCGGCTTCTTGCCAGCTGGCGCGGTGACTGGTCAACACGTGGTCAATAATGGCGCGTAGAAGCTCAACACGCTCAACAATGACAGTATAACCACGTCTTGTCGTATTTAGTGGCCGTAATGGATGTATTCTTGGGTGCGGTGACTAAAAGTGGGCACACGACACAAGTTAAGACTGCTCACGGTGGGGAGTAATATAGAGTAGTAACTTGCCGATGTTACTAGTCTGTGTTACTACCTCCATAGTGGATAGTAACATATGAGTGGTATCATGAAAGATTTTATTTATTAGGCTATAGACTCATTATGCCTTGAAATGTGTGATGTTACAGTAACTACCTAAGTTACCACAAACCTCTCTCCTTATTAATTAGCTGCCACATAAACAATCTTGTATTGAAATGTGTGATGTTACTAGTTAAGTTACTCCCATTGTGACTAGTCTAAGTGACTGGGGTTGCATTTTTCTCTTTTAACTACTATGGCACCCACTTAAAAATCGCTAATGCTTATTACAATCATCTCCAGTCACCATTGACAATCATCATCATCTTCACGAACGCCCTCTGACTGGAAGGAGGGTTAAAGTGCACTAGTAGCAGAACCTGCCCAGGTGACCCCACCGCCGTCTATCCACCATAAGAACACCCCTCTCAGAACGCACTTGACTGCAGCTCTCCTCTCGTCCACCCCGCCCCAATAATATTCTTCTTCCTCGACCTCCACTAGCCGCCCAACCACTCCAACCAAGGCGCACCGCACCATCACACGCTCGACGGCTTCCGACGACGAGCGACGATCCTCTGCTGGTGCTGGTGCTGCAGGGGGCTCCGCGCCGCGGCGGAGGGGCACGACCAGCAGCAAGAGGGGGGCGACGACGCGGCGGGAGCTGTGACACATGCCTCTGTGGGGGACCGCGTCCGGCCCACCGCCGCCTCTGGCGGAGGGAGGAGGCGCGGAGGGGTCGGGCGGGTCGTCTGGTGCCGCGGCGATACGGTCGCTGCTGCCTACCAGGCGGCGGCTGCGGCTTGACCCGCCATCAAAGCTCTACTTCCCATGTACGTATGCGCCATCAAACCTTCTTACTCTTCTTCTCCCTCCTCTGCTTCTTGACGGCGGCTTCTACTTTCCTGCCGAGCTGTTAGTCCGCCCAAGACTTCTCGCTTTGAACCATCTCTCCTGCTAAGTTTGGATTGGATTGTATTGAATTGGGTTCTTTATTTGATTGTTCTTGGCTCGTAAATCTTTGGAGTTGCCCTGCTTCATTATGTGAAATTTCTGATTTGGCAAAGAAATTTGGCAGCTTAATAATCGATTAATAGATGGCCATGTTTGAAAAATAAAGGCTCAAATTTGCATGAATTAAGTACCTTATACCTTTTAATCGCGCAGATGAGCCTGGCAAGCAAGTCCGGAGCGCGGTGAAGATCAAGAACATCAGCAAGTCCCATGTGGCGTTCAAGGTAACAACACTTCTCTCCCTCCCCTGCTATCTTCATTAAATTAGGGAATAAATTAATTAAGTCCTTCAATGAATTAAATCCCATTACTTGACCTTGAATGCTAGTGGTTTTACAAATTTTCCTTGTTACTAGGTTGGTTTGATGTAACAATAATAAGGTGTGGTACTAATGGAACGCATGTCCTATCTGTTTTTTAGTTCCAAACAACAGCACCAAAGAGCTGCTTCATGAGGCCTCCCGGCGGCATACTTGCTCCAGGAGAAACCATCATAGCTACAGGTAATGCAAAGCAGATTTCAACCTTTGATGTGCATTTCTTTGTTTTTATTCCCCTCTTTTTTCATTGTTCAACCATTCAATTCCAGTGTTCAAGTTTGTGGAGCATCCTGAGAACAACGAGAAGCCTTTAGATCAGAAGTGCAAGGTCAAGTTCAAGATTGTTAGCCTGAAAGTTAAAGGGCCTGTGGAGTATGTTCCAGAATTGGTATGTTCTTTTGCCCCTTGAAACCGTCCAATCGCCTAAAGTCTTATTGTTGTAGTTTCATTTTTTTTCTCTCTCTAAGTTTTACCTATATACTCGTATGTCACAGTTCGATGAGCAGAAAGATCAGGTTGCAGTTGAACAAATTCTGCGGGTTATTTTCTTGGATGCTGAGCGTCCTAGCGCAGTAAGTGACATCAGAGCCCCATCTTTTCTCTTGCTTTCGCTCTGAGTACAACACAATTCTGGGGAGCAGCAAATTCACCTTACACATTTGTGGCAATTTCTTCCTTGAAGCAACTGGACAGACTCAAGCGTCAGCTCGCTGAAGCTGAAGCAGCTCTTGAGGCACGCAAGAAGCCTCCAGAAGACACCAGTCCCCCTATCGTTGGTGAAGGGCTTGTGATCGATGAATGGGTAAGATCAGTGCTCGAGTGTTTTTAATGACAATAGTCCAGTCTTTTACTAATGCCCGAGAGCCGAGATGCGTCTGTGCACCATGTGATCACATTCTCCATTTTTCCTATTTCAGAAGGAACGAAGAGAGAGATATCTTGCTCGTCAGCAGGTTGAAGAGGTTGATTCGGTATAAACACGGTGCCAAAAACTCTGCAAAACACCGGTTCCTGTCCATGGTTTTAGCTCTCGCGAACTAAGATGAGGCTTTGTGTAATTAAGATTTAGCTTCTTCCTCGGCCCTATATGTAGATAGCCAGTCAGTGCTTGATAATAATATCCTCTGGGATAAATCTTGTACGTGGTGTTCTAGATTTAGATGTGTGATTGTGTTACATTTCCCACCGCTGTTTCAGTCAGTGCTGGTTCCAATCAATACCAAATGTAATTTTATCAGAAAAATCACTCTTCAAGGTGTTTAATGGAAGTTCTCTGCTCATGTTACACTATTTCCTGGATCAACATGTTTAGGCAGCTAACATTGTGGCCATACTTTTTGTCAGCTCAGTGCCAATCATCCGGGGAATCTTTCTCTAATAGTATATGTTTTCCCCAACAAAATAGTAGATACAGTGGCCTTGCTAATAATGATATCTTTCATGTCGTACTATTGAGCACTTTCGAGTTGTCTAACTGACAGGTCTTCCAGGACATGAAACGTTGTGGGCTCAGCATCTGGTTCTTCTCTTTTTATTTGTCCACCTGACCTGTACTGATATAATTGTTCTTGTTCCTTTGCTGATATGATCTGTACTACTAATATAACTGTTGAGCTGGAAGAATTAGGTACAAATACACCTATACCTAACCTAACCGGCCAACCAGGGAGGCTGATAATGATGGAGCATTATTCAGCCCTTTGTGGCTCAGAACAACCTGTTGCTTTCTTGGAATTCATGAAGGGCGTTTTTTTTAAGTCTATTTCCACTTCATGGCCAGATAGACCCTTGACTTCTAAAGCTGAATGGGTGCAACTTGTGAGAAGCTTCTGCCACTTGTACTCACATATACATTTCCGGGCGGTGTCATTTTCAGAGAGGCAACGGTGTAATATTCTAGGGAATGTGCGTATTTCCATTTGGCGTGACCTTTATTATATGTGGAGGGTGGTGGTCTTTTGGACTGTCTCAAGATCATACTTTTCTCCCAAGCATGGTTCAATTGGAACGTTCTTTCCTTGAATTCTAGGAATTTTCAGCTAGCAAGTGTTTACCTTTTCCATTCTTTAGTCTTGAGTTGCTGTCAAAATGGATTATTCAATGGAGAAATCAAACAATAAGACAGAGACAACATAGGTGCAAAAGGAGCTTTGACTTTTCATTTGAGGTGTGAAGCTGAAATTCAGCGGTTGTACCTCTCACCTGATCTATTTAGCATGTTAAACTAATATTTACTGTGCCCGAAATTCTGGCAACTATGGACTGCATCAATTCAACATTGCAGCAATTTTTTCCTTCGCTTGAGGTCCTTTGCATCTTCAGCAAAACTGTGAAGCTTGCATTCTGCTTGAGGGAATTGATCGAATTTTGTTATTATTAATTTATGTTAATGATAACTGACAAACGTCAGCTAGGAGGGGGATGACAAGCTACTTTTTTTTTGGCAACTTTACCTGGTATGATACGAGATGGCAAATCCTGCCGTTTTTTGTTGTAAAATTTCTCTTCTCAAAAACTGCAATATGTTTGTGATTGCCAACCCCATACAACTAAACTTATCATCTAAAACGTTTACAAATACTAACCTTTCCGGTGAACATTCCCAAAAATTGCCATACGTTTCTGGCTGCCAACCCAATGTTTCTGACTGCCAACCCCATACAACTAAACTCGTCATCTAAAACGTTTGCAAATACCAACCCTTCCCAGTGAACATTCACCAGATATTGCGGTCCTTAACTTATGGACTGCGTCTATTCAGTTTGCCCTTTATTCGGGGGAATTGTTTATCCACCAACGGTTGGTTGTGTTCCATATACCAACTAAACAGTGAATAAATAATGAGAACCACCCAAACCTCCTTGGCAGATAGCAGGGTTTTCGAAGGGGATATTTGAACTGGAACAACTCAAGAGCGTAAACCTTTATAGACTGGAACACTCCGGATTCGTCAACTGCAAAACAACACTCTTTAACTTTTCTTCATCTTTACTAGTACTCCAGTCAACAAACCACCCACTTAACCAGAACTTGGAAAAAGGGCAGATCGAGGCCCGAAACATGCAGAGCCAGTAGAAGTTTTGCTAGTCACAAACATAGTTCACGTAAACAGTGTTTCACAGCACAAAATCTGGTGTCCACATCAACAGCATTTCGCATGACAAAATCAGGCCTCCGCACAAACAGGATTTTTCAGAACAAAAACAGGTCCAAACTGGCCCTTTGCATATCTTTGTGGTAAAAGGACTACGTACAAAATTAATCTGCGAGTTTGCGCGTGCCGCAGAAGTAGAACTCTCGAGAGTAAAAGGTACAAAGGAATTTTCTCCGTGGAGCACTAGGGAAGTGCAGGGTTACTTTTATTCTTTCCCTGACAAAAAAGATTATATGCATCTGCAAGAACAGACTTGGGTGGAAGGTACCACTACTGGCCTTAGCCTATGTATATACCGCAAACAAAATCATATCTCCTTTGACTATATGCCGCTCGAGTCTCTACCGAAGATGAAGCGACGGCCCCAGTCAGATATCACCAGTGCCCTCGTGCGCCAGCTTATTTGTTTGCTGAACTCATAGCAAAGAGGAGGGAAAAACCAAGTGTTAGGTTAGATACAAACGTAGGTGATTGCGCAGTCTGACTTTCTCATCATCAAAAAGGAAACAAGCACTTACGTTGCGTAGACGGAATACCAGAGCCACTGTGAGCTGTGACCGATGGAGACCCAGTCACCAGGGAGCTGTGCAGCGGTTTGCTCCCCTCCTAGTGGGGCAAACTGGCCTAAATGCCTGTACCTGGAGGAATCAGCAAAGCAATAGTATCAGCCAATAGACAAGAAAGAAAATAAGGCAATCAGGTATGAGCAGTTGCACATGCATGCAGCCTTAATTATTCTGTTATCGACATATTTCGATCTTCAATTTTCTTTTCAACTGCTTTCCGGATTCAACATAATCATTGCTAGCAGTTACTTCACATGAATAACTACAGTGCATTCTTGTCAGAATGAAGATACCAAAATGATTAGGAAAAGAAATGAGCTGACAAATGATGCAAAATAAGCACCTGAAGGGGTTGAAACGATGACGGCCTTCTCCCCTAATGCGGATTGGTCCTTCAGGATTTTCTTCAGCAGCCTGCATCTTGTTAAAGCACGTCGCAAGATACTGTCCTTGCTGTGCAGCAACCTGACAGAACAAACTAGTTAGAACTAAAAAAGCGATGAATTTTAACTCAAGTGGTTGCTTTGGAACTTTGTGCATTGTAAAATTCCAATAGACAAAAAAAGGGAAACCTGAGCTGTTGCAGGTAGATTCTTGACTTGTGAATCCACGAGTGAAAGAGCCTTCTTAAACTCTTCAATGCTCAGCTCTACAGATTCCTTTTCGGTGTCACCTTTGCCAGTTCTTATTAAATCTGCAATTCCGTTCAGTTGCTTGCTCTTCATGTATAGCTTTACTTGCGGATATCTCACGTAGATATCCTCCAGGATGTCTTGGATTTCTTTCACAGTCAAGGTTCCAGATTTATCTTTGTCTGCAACTCTGAATATTTCTGAGATGTCCTCCTGCAAGCATTAGACACCAAGAACATAAATTCCTGAATGGTACCAAATACAATTCGCAAATGATCAACAAAGTCACTATGATGTATTGACATGTAGCTATAATGCACCAAAAAAGGATATGGATACGGTAGTACTGGGTAAGTCTAAACCGCTAATATAGCAGTTCAAGTATCCTAGCGAAAGTATTCAACAATACATATCAAATATGTTTGTAGCATTTATGTGAATCCTCATCTACTACATATACAATGAAGATAATCTCAAGAATTTTACTACTCCCTCCGTAAACTAATATAAGAGCATTTAGATTACTAATTTAGCGATCTAAGCGCTCTTATATTAGTTTACAAAGGAAGTACTAGTTAAATGGCACATAGGGGTTTGAGAAGAAAACCCTTTTTCTATCCACATGGAAAATAGGGGAGAATCACTACACCAAAAGGAACACATAACAAATTATATTGCTTACCATTACTCTCCTCTGGTTTATGGTAGCACAGTCACCTACTGCATAAACATCATCACATTCACGCACCCTTAGCCATTCATCAGTAGCGAGGACACGACGATTAGCCTGTATATGCAGAGAAATGATTCATTGGCTAGCTGAACTGACAGAAGGATACATAGCCAACTCCAAAAGAAAAAGGTCTATATACCTGGCCAATTTGTTTCATGAAGTCCACAACGAATGGGCGGGTCCCAATACCAGTGGACCAGACAGCCATTCCGTAAGGAACTGCAATATCGCCAGTAGCTGGATTTTGCATGGTAATTGCATCCTTAGAAACCTTCACAACTTTATATCCAGTTTTTACATCAATGCCATCCCTTCCAAACTTGTCCTCAGCAAAGTTGGTAATTCTCTTGTCGAACCTTTTTCAGTGAAGAAACAATTGTTATTTTGTTAGCCTAGGAAGTAATGTTACGTCATATATGAGGTGATGATGTGTTTCCATACTGTTGGGGGTAGATTACATGAGCAAAAAGGTGGCAACCTAGTGTAAAGCGGTAGGAACTTTCAGTTCATAAAGCATCAAAAGTAAGAGAGGACCGGTTTGGCCTTACATAGTCAGTATGTGATCTGCAGCTTCGATCAGTGATATCTTGACAAGATGCTGAATAGAAGGATAGAGCTTGGATAGATCTTCAGTAACAAAATCATGCAACTCTGCCGCAAATTCAACACCTGTAGGTCCACCTCCCACAACAACAAAGTGAAGATTCTTCTTCCTCTCTTCTTCATTAAGGTATGGGAGGCTTGCCTTCTCAAAGCAGTCCATCACACTCCTTCGGATCTTTTGGGCATCTTCCACTTCCTGTGAATATAATAGGACCATATGAACGGAGCAATAAGGGCAGAAGCTTAGAAACAACTAAAATGCAGTAAGATCATTTAAAAGACTAACATAACTATTTATCTTGCACAACATAACTGAATGGTTTGAACCAGATTCATTCCTTTGTCAGACGTGTATATAAATAAAGCAGATTAATGTAGTTATGGACCTAAAACTGGAGGCAAATTTATTTCATACAAACCATACGAAAGCTTACCTTCAAAAAGTGGCAATTCTCTGTCACACCGGGAGTATTGAATGTGTTAGACCTAGCTCCAACAGCTACCACCAGATAGTCATAGTCAACTAAGAACTCGCCATTTCCATCAAGATTTGTCCCCATATTTGAGCGGCAATGAATCTTCTTGTTTGCTGGATCAATCTTGAAGCACTCTGCTTCCCAGAATTTGAAGTCTCCACCTTTCTGTCAGTATTAAGAACGAAGGTTAATTCATTTGGCACATAATTAATCATCTGACTTAGCTATGAACGAATGTAGTGTTCAAGTATGAAATATGACTATTCACTAGATAACGAACTTCACTATTGGGATTCAAGATAGGTCTTGAGCAAGATGAGCAAGGTCAGGAATTTTGTTGTACCATCGTGAAAACAAGCCATTCCAGTATTTGGAGTACATGGCATTCAGCAGGTTGTGAAAGAATAAAAGTTCTAGAATTGTTCAACAAGTTCACCGAAATTTATGGAAGAAATCATACCTTCTCCAGAATCCTACGGATTGGCTCAACAACGCTCCTTGGTTCAACTGTTCCACAGGTAACACTTGGGAGCAAGGGTGTGAATGCAAAGTAGTTCCGAGGTGAAATGACCTGGACATCGTACAGTTTGCTATCAAGATTCCTCAGGAATGTGGTGCCAGCCCAGCCAGTTCCAAGAACCACTATTTTCTTCTTTTTAAATCCTTGGGGCTGGTCTGGCTGAGAGTCTGCATATGCGACGAGGCCTCCTCCACTACTGCAAATTCGGCAGACCATAAATCAGCAGGTTTGCAAATAGGACAGCTGTTCTAGCAATGCAAAACATTTAGAAGTTCTTGGAATTATTCAGGCATCTTAAATGATCTCATTTGTGTGTTCTACATTGAAGCCACCCTTAATATAAAAAAATAGTAAGATAGCTGTTCTAGTAATACAAATCATTTAGGAACTCATAACACTAACTCTTAAATGAACCTCATTGGTGTGTTTTACATCGAAGCTACCGCTTACTGAAAAATATTCTTTAAGTTGCGACTGAATTACATCACTCCAAATAATGAAAACGTTAAAATAGATCAAGACAAGGACAATATGGTTTCTTCCAGAAAAGAGGGAGTGTGCCTAGTCTCTGCATAGACAAGGACAATTATATATGCTCAGAAAATTAATCCTATAGCCCAATCATCTACCATTGTCGTCTTCTTCTGTGAAGGAACCAATGTCATTTTTAACAGCTACACTTATGTATACCTGGTAGCAGGAGCAGTCCATGTCTTGCAGCTTTGCACAAAAATATTTATTTTGTGATCGCATTGTATCAATCACAGCGCAAGACTACTTAGACAAGGCCTCTCTTTTCATACACGCAAAACAGTCATATGACATACATATAAAATTTATTTAGACATTGCAGAGAAACAAATAAAAAGCATGTTGCAGCCGAATCATTAACCAAGAAAATCAAGGAATTGAAGAAATGTATTATTCAGAAGTCCAGCATTTGCCTAGCAGTCCAAAAGCACATATAAAATGGCAATCAGCACATGGCACCAACTCACCAAATTATAATGTATTCACGACCCCGCTCTTAAATATTCCAAGTATTGTTTTATAGAGAAAAGGCACAATTGGTATTAGAAAAATACTGAAACCGGGACGAAGAAATCAAGGGCAATTTTTCTTCTTGTTGGCCACATGGACCATGGCAGAATATACAGCAGGCATACGAGGTCCACAGCGATGTAGGGGACACATCAGATTCGAGAAGTAGCTGGAAAACGAGGGCCCGGTCGAAACAGGTGGAAAGAAGAATTAGTTTAACTAACTATTTTCTTCCCATTTCATCAGTTATATAAAAGAAATGACTCTATCCTTATATTTCCCCCCTCATTTTCTAGCATTCTGAAATCTGGTAAAACAGAGGTACCCTCTGATGGAGAATCGATCTAGGTAGAGCTATTATGTGAGCTCTGAATCCCGTTAATACCCGAGGCGATCTCGAACTGATACAACAGTTTCGGTGGCTCAGAGGATGAGAAACCGCAGCAACCACCGAATATTTCTATCCCGGCCAGGATCCACGAACGAAACGATGAAGGCACCGAATATTATCATTTTTTTTCTGAACAAAGAAAAGAAAACCCGAGAAAAATGACAGGACGCTCCAAATATTCGTGCCCAACATTTGCGTCGACCGCGAAAATGCTGCTGCAGTCTAGCGGCCACACGAGGTATGCGGTGGCAGCAGATCCGGTCGAAATCCCCAAGCCCCAGCGCCAAGGGGGAGGGGGGAAATTAGCGGGCGGAGGAAGGGAAAGGAAGCAGGAGGGACCTTGCGGCGAGGACGACGACGAGGCCGGTGAAGGTGGGGCGGTTGTTGAAGGCCCGGGACGCGCTCTCCCACGCGAACGCCGTCCACCTCATCTCTCTCTTCCTCTCCCTCCTCCGCTACGCTTTGCTCTTCCTCCGGGGCTCCGGCGATCCTGGAACGTACTACTAGCAGGAGCTGTAGAAGAAAAGAAATGGCCACCTCGTCCGCCTCGCCCGTGAACTGCTTATATTCTGCCAGTACGCGTCTGCACTTTTTCCTCCCGTGGTTGGCGCCGTGTTGGTGGCGGTGCGGCGGGGGGTTGGTGTGACTGGTGGGTGGGCCCGGGCGGAAGGAACATGGGTCGTCAATTCCGGACCTGAGCTAGACACACGTGGTTGGCATGCTAAAGCGGCCTCGCCCAACGCCCGTTCTCTCCCTCCTTCCCTCCCTTTCCATCGGACCGACGGCTAGACACACGTGGTTGGCATGCTAAAGCGGCCTCGCCCAACGCCCGTTCTCTCCCTCCTTCCCTCCCTTTCCATCGGACCGACGGCTAGCGCGAGAGGGATCGATCCTCCCTGCCACACTGTCGCGAACCCCGGGCAAAAACGACAAATTTAAGCTATGAATAAAAAGAATTCACAAAGTAAACTATTAAAGAAAAAATTTCATCCGGCTGACCCTTTTATGTAGTGCCTGACAGATAGGCGTCACACTACACTGTGCAGCGCCTGACTAATAGGCGTTACACGCCTGACAGCATCGCATTTCGAACTGCCTAAAAATTGCTAAGTTAATGTGCAACGCCTAACAGCTAGGCGCTACACTGTACAGTGTAGAGCCTACAGCTTAGGCGCTGCACTAGTGGACTTTGGAATGGAATCTCGTGTCTCATTGGGGCCAGCGTTAGTCGGTCATAGTAGTTGTATCTTCTTGGACTAAAGTCGGCTCGCAAGTAGACGCCCTTCCCACACTTCCAAATATTCACCTGCCTACTGTACAGCTCGTGACATACTGCACTTGCAGCTTGATGCGATCTTGTTGCGGTGGTGCCGATCGATCGCTTTGGATTTCGGAAGATTTGGCAAATGTTTAACCCAACACGTTGCGCCTGGGTCACTACCCAGCACGTTGCGTCTGGGTGACTGACTCACTGACATTGCATGTTCATCACACTTTCAGGAGCTAGCGCTTTCAGTTCAGGATTTTTACTATATGAACCCATGAATCCATCTCAAAATCAATCGTGGGATGGGATCGATTGCTTTTTTGACTGGCTAGCTAAATCACAGCTCATCTAAAGGCCATGTGTTCTTTTGCAAAGAAAAAATTAGTGCGTGCATGTGTACGCACGTCTCTAAACCATACAATCAGCTGGAAGAGAATACAAAAAATGATTAATTCTAAAAAAAGTGAAACAAGAAAGATTAAGACTATTTTTTTAGCGTTCTATACAGACCAAAGAGAGCTTCTTTCATAGTAGCGCAGGCTAGGAGAGACAAGACACGACAGTGCTTGTACCTGCTATGCTAATTCAGATTTCTTGCGGTTGACACGACCGTAATCTCTATGTATAGTGCAGCCCAGTTTTATATGTATTTAGACAGTACTCAGATATTTTGAACATGGGGTAGCTAGCTAATCCCTGACAGGCCCCTCTTTTCATGGTACAGAATCTAAGTGAAACAAACCCTTGATTGTGCAACGCCTACGCCTTAGGCGCTACACTGTATAGTGTAGCGCCTAGCTCTTCGGCGTTGCACTCTGACTTAGCAATTTTTAGATAGTTTGAAGTGCGGCGCTGATCAGGTGTGTAGCGCCTGTCGATCAGGCGCTGCACAGTATAGTGTGGCGCCTAGCTATCGGGCGCTACACAAAAGGGTCAGCCGGATGAATTTTTTTCGTCAACAGTTCACTTTGTGAATTCTTTTTATTCATAGGTCAAATTTGTCGTTTTTGCCCGAACCCCGACGACGACACGCCGGCGCATGGTTCGTCTAGGCCAGGCCGCCACCACCAGTCGGCGCATCCGCGCTGTCGCTGTGGTACAGCCACCTCCAGAGTCGTCATTTTTTCCAAAGTTTTCTGTTCGGATTTTTCATTTCTCCCCAAGTTTTTAAATTGTGATTCCACTTACGCGAAAGGCAGTCAAAGAAAGGCCGGTCATCAACGGCAGACCAACGCACTGCCGACGTGGTAAGAACAGTACGAGTTGTACTAGCTGATTCCTGACTTGTGTCCCAAGAAGATGGAGGAGTATATTCTGATATTCGTCTGGCTCCTCTCTTTCTAGAACGTGCACAGGCGGGGCGCCCCTCAACCGCTGGTTGGACAAACAGCGAAGCGGAGAGAGAGAGAGACGCAGGCGGCGAATCCTACAAGGAGCTGGCTGGCTGGATCCATCCCTTACGTCCGGGGCAAGAAAGAAAGATTCCAGAGGAACTCCGCGGGCACCGGCAAAATACCAAGTAGAGTACGTACAACAACGTACGCGATACGCCCGCCCCGTTTGGTGGCCTGGCCACGTTCTCCAGATGGACGGACACACGCACGCGGAGAGGGAACGTGAATCGCAGAGGCAGCAACAACGGCTTCCTTCCTCCCCCTTGACCACCGCCGTTCACCAGCCGTGCGTGACGTGCGCCACATACCGCGCAAAAGAGCTTCCTTCCAGCAGCCGACCCAAACGGACGGTGATTATGTCCTTTTTTATTCGTTTGGGTCGGTCAGGCGGATACGGATGTCCGCTTTCGCGTTTGGGTCGGCGCATGCGTTCAATGCTGATCTGAACCCATTTTGACGGTGCTAGAAAAAAATAAACGTATTCATATTAAAAAAGAGAAACAACATTAATTAAATATTAAAGCCGGTCATGAAGGTCGGCGAGAGTCCACGCGTTCATAATTCTATTTAAAAAATAAAAACAGCCTAAACTACAAGGCGGCGTGCTGCCCTAGGCGGCGGCGTCGTCGTCCTCAGGGTTCGTGAGGTCGATGAGCGTCGGCGTCGGCCCGGCCTAGGCGAACGCCGTGTTCCAGAGCGCCGTCATGTCAGGCTCCTGCGTCGGCGTCGCTTCCAACCAGACCGGCGGCGCGCGTACCCACTCGCGCACTACTCCCGTCCAGGAGTAGCGGTCGATGGGGGACGGCTCCCGCTCGGGCTCAGGCTTGATAGGGGATGGCGGGGCCACCGGCGGCACCACGTTGTCGCCCCACCGCGGAGAGGGCAAATGCCTGCGCCATTGCCGCCTCATACCGAGCCTCCTTTTCCGCCTCTGCCCTGCGTCGCTCGTCCTCCTCGCTCTCGCGGTAGACGGCCGCAAGGGCCGCCTGGTAGGCGTCCTCCGCCGCCTGGTCCTCCTCGCGGACGACGAGCGCCGGCGGCGGTGAGCTCCGGTCGACCTCGCGAACGTCCCGTCGCCTCGCTCCTCGTGCTCGAAGGCGAACCACCTCGCCCAGTTGGGCGAGTCGGATGCGTAGGCGGCCTCGCGGCGCTGCTCCGGCGTCAGCAGCACCAGCCGGCGCCGCACTTCCTTCGCGTGAGCCCGAGTCGTCCGCGGCACCGCCGGCACTGGGATCCTATCTGGATCCAGATGCCAGTCGTGCGGCAGGGTCACGTCGGGATACGGCAGAGGCTGGCGGTGCTGCCAGTGCCACTCCGCCTGGTGCACTGGCACGTTCACGCGCCGCCTCTGCCGGCGAGGCGCCAGCGCCGGTGGAGGCGGGAGGAACTCTGAGGGAAAAGGGGTGGCGGGGGCCTTGCCCTTGGCCTTGCTGCCGCTGGCGCCGGAGAAGAGGCCCATCTCGCTGTGGTTGTGATGGCTAGGGTTTGCCGGCGACGAGGGAGCAAAACTTGGCAGATGTGGATGGCCCCGCCGCATGGCCGACTTAAAAAAGAATGAGCGCCGTCGCTGACATGTGGACCCGTGGTCATAAATTAAGCTGACCGCGTGGGCAGCTGGTAGTTGGACGGCCGCCATGTGAGGACGCAACGGACAGCGAGAAGGCGCGCGAAGCGTCCGTTCAGCGTCCGCGCCGACGCATTTGGGGCGCAAATTTGAACCGCAAATACGTCGGCGCGGACGCGACACAAACGTGATTTAGGTTTAGGTTGGCGCGTTGGGCCGTCATTTTTGTACACGCCAATTCAAACAGACGCAGGCGGACGAAATGGGTCGGCCTTTTAAAGTTGCTCTTTTTTGCTTGGTCGCCGAAACCTCGTTGTCGCCTGCCAGCGATGAGCGAACGGGAAAATATTTGGACACGCAACATGGAGCGTGCTAAAACAATTTTTACAGCGTGGAAAGAAAAAAGTCTAAAATAAACTCTGAATTTATAGACGAAAACTAAATCAAATCTCAAATTTCCAATTTCAAAAATCAGCACACCGAACTCTTTGATCCCGGTCTATTTTAGACCTGAAGTGAGTTTCCAAACAGGGATGGTCGATGTGGCATGTTAAATCCCGTGATTATTGGCTGTGGACTCGACTGGGCCGGCCCATCAGACACGGAGCAAACTTTTTTTTCTTAACGCGTGACGTAAAAAGTATTTCTTCACTTCCTTAAAGGGCGATGTGACAAGAACTACTCGGACAGAGTCGAACTTGGAACCTGGCTGAGTTGACCTCATCCCGCTAGACACTAGTACAGACAACTAGCCAACATTTCCAAATTTATCTGGATGAAACCGGCCTCTCTCTCTATATATATAAGCGCATGTGTGGCATGTTCTCCTCATCACCACGTACATTATTGAGCGCAAAGCAAATTAGCCAAGGCGACGATGGCTAAATTACTTGTTCTCGTCGCCGTTGCGTGGGTGCTGCTTTTGGCCGGCAATGGAACCAACGCTGCCCAGGTACGTGCCTAACCAGCGGTCCTAATTAGCTTAACTTTGGGAGCACGCAGCTTGCTAATAATCTGCAAGTACGTTGAATTATCACATCAGATGAAAATCCGAAAGCTCCAACGTCGGAGCGATCATGTTCTCTTTGAGATTGCACGGTCAAGTTTCACCACTGGATGATGCTTTCACCACTGGATGATGCTGAGCCTGGCTCCGTGACACAATACGTATGTATAATACCCTCTTCGTTCCTAAATATTTGTCCTCTTAGAAATTTCAAATGGATTACCATATACGGATGTATATAGATATATTTTAGAGTGTAGATTCACTCATTTTACTTCGTATGTAGTCATTTATTGAAATCTTTAGAAAGACAAATATTTAGGAACGGAGGAAATAGCATGTTGATTCGTCGTAGATTGATCGATCGAGATATCACCAATTGACACTACTAACTATTATGAGTGATATAATAAGAGGAGGCCCCATATATTTAAGCACACACCGAAGCGTTGAACTTTGAAACTATTTTTTAGGGGCAAACAAGCAAATTTGGAAATGTCTGGACATTTTATAAAGTGTGAGCACTTCTTGAAATTTCTGAATACTTTAGCAAAACAACTATTTTGAAAAAGCGAACACATTTTGAAACCTGAAGAATGCGAACACCTTTTGAAAATCGTAAAACTAGGAACAAATTTTGAAACCTGACCAAATGTGTAAAGAATTTTTTTTGTGACATCTAAAAAATATCATGATTTTGGATAAATGTATGTGGCATTTCAAAAACAAACTTTACAATGTGAAAAAATATACGTGTGATTCAAAAAGAATAAAAAAATGTGCTTGTGACATTTTAAAAAGTGTATACAATGTAAAAATAAAAGCGAAAAAACTAACAATATGAAGAAAATCAAAAAAAGAAAAAAAAGCGACAAAATTATAAGAAGAAAGAAAAACCAGAGAAAAAGCAAACTATAATGAAGACAAAAACAGAAGAAAATCAAAGTAAAACCAAAGAAAAATAAATAAATAAATAAATAAATAACAAAGAAAAACCGGAGCAGCGCGAGCAACTACGTTGATGGGCCGGCCCAATTCAGCGAATACCGGTTAAATCCCCTCAAGATTCAAAATAGACCGGGATCAAAGAGTTTGGTGTGCTAATTTCAGGGATTGAGAGTTCAGGGTTTGATTTAGTTTTTGCCTATAAGTTCAAGGTTTATTTTAGACTTTTTCCGCGTGGAAATAACGGTATTTTGCGCGTGGCAGGACGCTGGCTCCAGCGACCACTGTAAAATATTGCGCATGCGAGCCGCTTCAACAGGCGCTGCAAAAGATCGACGCACGTGAGCAACCAAAATACATACTATAGATATTTGAAACAACATATAGATAAAATTCAATGGTACAAATAGGATAGTTCAACAAAACAGTACAAACTAGTCCGATACAAATAAAATAGATAAAAACTACGGTGCAACTAAACTAGAAACTACTCCGAGTCGTCCTCATCATCCTCGCTGGTGTCGTCCGAGGTATCAAGGAATGCGTCCTCCCACCGAGAATCGTTGTCGTCAAAGAATGACGCCTGTCACAGGTCACACTGCAATATCGCCAGTGCCTTCTGCCGACGCATGTCCGCCCGTTCTGCGCGCCGCCTTGCCCACCTCTTCGACTAGAAGGCGTTCTCGTCGGTGACGTCCTGCGGGTAGCGCTGGCGTCACTTCGCCATGGCTCGCTTGTCCGCCTCAGCGATGAGGAGGCGGCGCTGCTGCCTACGATGTTTCTGACGGTCACGGTCGGTTATTAGCAGCGGCGGAGGGGCGACTTCCTGCACCTGCTCACACATTCACACGTCGTGGAAATTCATCTGCGAGTGTGGCCTCGACAGGCGCCACGCCGGCGCGTCGTACGCATGCACGGTCTCGAACGTCCCGAGACCGAGACACGCGAATCTCTGCATAGAACGTGCCGGAAGGGCGTACGCCGTGGTAGCCGGAGCTACTCCGGCGGCGCAGCGGCATGTCGACGACGGGGGAGAGCGCGTCGGGAGAAGGGCGCGGCGGCGGCAGCGGGGCGCTGGATATGAGGAAAAAGAGGGCGGCGGGGGAAAGAAGGGTGCGGCGGGGCTCGAGTGTGCGGTTGACGGCTCCCGCGCGCACGTTTTATAGTGTGCGTCGGATGCCGCATGCCAAAACTGCGGTGCACCGAGTCATTTTTTTCACACGCGCCATAATTTCCCATGCCCGCTGGAGCGCGCGAAAATGCTCCACGCATGCTAAACCAGTTGTTTCCCACATGCGTGATATTTAGCGCCACTGTTGGAGATGCTCTTAGATCATCTACAGCTGGACAATCGTCTGCGGGGTCAAAGAAAGTTGATCTGACCGGACCACTCACTTAGTCCCTATACGTCCGGACTGAAGCACATGTCTGCGGGGTCAGAGTTGACTGGATCCTCAAAAGCAAACTCAACGGGCTCCTCGTTAGCGAACTCGTCTCCCGGCTCTACCCAAACAAGACAAACAAGCAACAAGGATACAATCAATCACGTGCAAGAACAAGCAATGTGATGAAATGATGATATGCTATGCGGCATGCGATGCGGGATGCAAAATGCAAGATATGACAGAAAATGCATGAACCTGGCCCCAACTTGGAATTCCAAGGGTGCCACTAGAAATATGAGATGAAATCGCTTGAAAACGATATAAAGAACGCCGGAATCGGAGTTACGGTTTGGAAATGGCAAGCGATTCAAAATGACACCGGTCTGCGATTTACAGCAAGTAAGCATCTAAATGCAATGAAATGAACATGCTACAGCACCCAAACATGACAACAAAGTACATGGCAGGGATGCACACAAGATGCTTAACAAAAGTCTAGCACTGAGCTACGGCCAATTCATCCATTAGGAGGTTCAAACAAGCATGGCTAAAACGCAAATGGTAAAACAGATCTCAGACTTAGTGAAATTAACACTTGTCTGGAATTTCAGATCATATAGCCCTCTTCGGAGCAACAAAACAACATGCTACAGGACCTGAACATGACAAAGAAAGACATGGCATGGAGCTACTCAACAAGCTTAACAAAAGTCCCTTAGTGACCTTGAGCCAAAAGGGATCACAAAATATACTAACAAGCATGCGAACATAGCAAAAACATAATCAGTTTTCAGACTTAATGAAAACTGGGACATGCTGAAACATAACTCACGAAGGCATGTTTACGAGCTCGATGCACTCACTACGGTGCAAGTCATGGCAAGACAAGCATACAACCATAAAGAAGGCACAAAATACAAGCTAGACATGGCAAGAACAATGGCATAGCATGCACGGCCAACTACAATAACATCGGCAAAATCGCGAACAAGTTGACGATCTGCCCAGATTCATAACGAAGCAAAAGTAGAGCTCGATTGACTCAAGCTAGGGTGCTCCATAATTGCAAAAAAAAGATATGGATGGGTAGAGCACTACAATATTAACAAAAACCCCCCACTAATCATCCTCAAAAGAGGCACGGATCACTAGGAAACAACAAGAACATATGGCATCATGAACTAAACAATCCCAGGACTTGGTGAAATTACTAAGTCCCTGAAAACAGAATTAGCAAGTGCACCACTTTGCAAGCTTGCACAAATCACCACACACATCCTAAAAATACATGGGTTGCACCTCTGGATAGATGACAAAACTCTTAACAAAACATATGAAGAACTCACGGGCATATCATGCACACATTAATCATGGCAAAAATGACAAAAGTGCTAAATGGAGTAACAGATCTGACAACTAACTCAAGTAGCCCTCTTCTAACAGCATTTTGGGCATCAAGATGAGCTCTAATTAAAATGATGCAATGGAATGAAATGATGTACTCTCTGAGATGAACAATTCGATATGCTATATGCCCAAATCGGAGCTACGGATGCAAAGTTACGGGACCGCGAACATGAGGATATGAACTAAAAAATATCTGGGACTTGGTGAAAAAAAAACTACCCCAGATCTGGATCTAGGGTTTACTGTTCACGGCACGAAACCCGTGGACGGCGGCGCGGCTCGCCGGGGAAGTCGAGGACGGCGGCGGCCGGGGTTGGGGACGCCAGATCCGGCGAGGTCGCCGGTGGCTGGGCCGGAGCTGGGGCCGGCCGAGGCGAGGGGGCGGCGCGGCGCGGCGTCCCGGCCGCGGCGGAGCGGGCGGCGACGGCCGGTAGCTGCGGGCGGAGGCGGCGGCGGCGGCAGCGCGGCGGCGGCGGCGCGTGTAAGAGGGCGGCGGCTCGGGGCGCGGCCCGGGAGGCGGCGTGGGAGGGCCGGCCTCGGGCCTCTGCGGGCTCCGGCGGCGGGGATGTGGGGCGGCGGCGCGAGCCAATGGTGGAGCGCCACATGGCGGCGGCGGGGAGCAGTGGATGTGTCCGGCGCCGTCCGGACGTGTCCGGCGGCGGCGAATCTGGGATTTTAGGGTTAGGGACAAGGGGGATCCGGAATTTGGAATGGGGGGTGTTTATATAGGCATAGAGGGAGCTAGGAGAGTCCAAATGAGGTGCTGTTTTCGGCCACGCGATCGTGATCGAACGCTCTAGGACATGGAGCCGAGTTTGGTGGGTTTTTAGGCCAAAATGGAGGGGTGTTGGGCTGCAACACACACGAGGCCTTTTCGGTCCCTCGGTTAACCGTTGGAGTATCAAACGAAGTCCAAATGACACGAAACTTGACAGGCGGTCTACCGGTAGTAAACCAAGGCCGCTTGGCAAGTCTCGGTCCAATCCGGAAATGTCTAATCCCCACACACGAAAGAAAGCTAGAAATGACCACCGGAGGAGAACGAAGCGCCGGAATGCAAAACGGACAATGGGAAAAATGCTCGAATGCATGAGATGAACACGTATGCAAATGCAATGCACATGATGACATGATATGAGATGCATGACAACGACAACAACACACGGAGACAAAACCCGAACCCGAGGAAATAAATATAACTTAACGCCGGAAACGGCAAGAGTAGGAGTACAAATAGGGAAAGTTACATCCGGGGTGTTACAACACTCCACCACTACGAAAGGATCTCGTCCCGAGATCTAGGACTGAAAGAACGCCGGGTAGTCAGAACGGAGGTGATCCTCGCGTTCCCAGGTAGCTTCACGGTCGGAATGGTGTGACCACTTGACTTTGAGAAATTTGATTGACTTGTTGCGAGTCTTGCGTTCAGTCTCTTCAAGAATAGCAACTGGGTGCTCACGATAAGAGAGATCTTCTTGGAGCTCAATGTCCTCGAAGTTGACGGTGCGGTCAGGAGTCTTGAAGCACTTTCGAAGCTGAGAGACATGGAACACGTCATGAACATTTGCAAAATTTGAAGGAAGCTCGAGTTGATAGGCGAGGTCGCCTCTCTTGCTGACAATCTTGAAAGGTCCCACGTATCTAGGGGCAAGCTTCCCTTTGATACCGAAGCGACGAGTACCTTTCATAGGAGAGACGCGGAGGTAAACATGATCTCCGATCTCGAAAGCCAAATCATGGTGCTTACTATCATAGTAGCTCTTCTGGCGGGATTGGGCTGCTTTGAGGTTATCACGAATGACTTTGCACATTTCTTCTGCCTCTGTGATTAAGTCATTACCCAAAAGCTGACGTTCACCGGTTTCAGACCAGTTGAGAGGGGTACGGCACTTCCTGCCATACAGAATTTCAAAAGGGGCCTTGCCCGAACTTGCTTGAAAACTGTTGTTGTAGGAGACAATCCTCCCACTTCATGCCGAAGGAGATCACACACGCCCTGAGCATATCTTCAAGAATCTGGTTGACACGCTCGACTTGACCGCTAGTTTGAGGATGGAAAGCTGTGCTGAAGCGGATGTTGGTGCCCATGGCCTTCTGAAAAGAATCCCAAAACTTCGAGGTAAAGATGCTGCCACGGTCTGAAGAGATCACTTGAGGAATACCGTGCAGAGAGACAATTCGAGAGGTATAGAGTTCCGCCAATTGAGCTGCAGTGATCGACTCTTTGATAGGCAGAAAGTGAGCCACTTTGGTGAGTTTGTCGATGACAATGAATATAACATCATTGCCACGCTTGGACTTTGGAAACCCAGTCACGAAGTCCATTTCAATGTGGTCAAACTTCCATTCTGGAATGGCAAGAGGTTGGAGGAGACCTGCTGGCCTTTGGTGTTCTGCCTTCACTCTTCTGCAGACATCACATTCATTCACGAATTGAGCGATCTCGCGCTTCATTCGAGTCCACCAATAAGCTTGCTTAAGGTCCTGATACATCTTCGTGCTCCCAGGGTGGATGGAGAGGAGAGAATTGTGAGCCTCGTTCATGATCACTTTACGGAGGTCACCTTTGGGCACAACAATACGATCCTCGAAGAAGAGAGTGTCCTTGTCATCAAGGCGGTAGCACTTGTACTTGGACTGACTCTTGGCAATCCCAATCTTCACCTTTTTCACCATAGCATCAAGAAGCTGGGCTTGGCGAATCTGGTCTTCTAAGGTAGGAGAGACTTGAAGGTTGGCGAGGAAACCTTGAGGAACAACTTGCAGATTAAGTTTGCGGAAAGCTTCACAAAGCTCGGGTTGATAAGGCTTGAGAATCAGACTGTTGCAGTAAGCCTTTCTGCTCAATGCGTCAGCAATCACATTGGCCTTGCCTGGAGTATACTCGATACTCGGATTATACTCTTGAATCATTTCGACCCATCGAGTTTGCCTGAGGTTGAGATTAGGCTGAGTGAAGATGTACTTGAGACTCTTGTGATCAGTGAAAATGTCCACTTTTCTTCCCAATAGAAGATGTCTCCAAGTCAAAAGAGCATGCACAACTGCCGCCAACTCGAGATCATGAGTGGGGTAGTTCTTCTCATTAGGCTTCAACTGGCGAGATGTATAAGCAACAACTTTCTTCTCTTGCATCAATACTGCGCCAAGACCTTGGAGAGAGGCATCACAAAAGACCTCGTACGGCTTGGATTCATCAGGTGGAGTCAGAACTGGAGCAGTGATCAATTTCTCTTTCAAAGTGTTGAAAGCAATATCACACTCCGGAGACCAAACGTACTTGACGTGCTTCTGGAGAAGATTTGAGAGAGGCTTCGCGATCTTGGAAAAGTTTTCAACGAATCTTCGGCAATAGCTTGCGAGACCGAGAAAACTGCGGAGTTGCTTCACGTTCTGAGGAGGTTCCCAATTCACAATTGCAGACACCTTCTCAGGATTCACGGCAATGCCCTTGGCAGAGATGATATGACCAAGATAAAGAACCTCATCAAGCCAAAATTCACACTTGGAGAACTTGGCGTAGAACTGATGTTCTCTGAGCTTATCAAGAACCAAACGCAAGTGCTTGGCATGATCTTCCTTGTTCTTCGAGAAAACCAGAATGTCGTCGAGATAGACCAAAACGAAGTCATTGGTGTAGGCATTGAAGATGAAGTTCATCATGCGAGAGAACGTCGGAGGAGCGTTGGCGAGGCCAAAAGACATGACAGTGTATTCATATGAACCAAAGCTTGTTCTGAATGCTGTCTTGGGAATATCTTCTTCACGAATGCGAATCTGGTGATAACCCATACGGAGATCAAGCTTGGAGAATACTTGGGCACCTTTGAGTTGTTCGAACAGCTCATTGATGTTGGGAAGTGGGTATTTGTTCTTGATGGTCTTCTTGTTCACTGGACGGTAATCAACACAAAGTCGGTCCGTTCCATCCTTCTTCTTCACAAAAAGAACACCACAACCCCACGGAGAAGAACTAGGCCGGATGAGACCCATTTTCTCTTGCATATCGAGTTGCTTCTTCAGCTCCTTCAACTCTTCAGGTCCGAGCTTGTAAGGACGTTTGCACACAGGTTCCGTACCAGGCTCAAGATCAATAACGAATTCAACTGGCCGGTGCGGAGGCATTCCTGGGAGCTCTTCTGGAAAGACGTCTTGGTATTCGCAAACGACTGGAATTTGAGAGATGGCATCCAATTCACCCTTCTCATTGAGAGAAAACAGACGGATAGTATCATCACGAGCGGCAAAGACAATTACATCCTCAGACGAATGAGTCAATTGAATCTGCCTGGCTGCACAATCAAGCTGAGCCTTGTGCTTAGAAAGCCAATCCATTCCGAGAATAAGATCAATATCTGAGTTACCAAGAACCACCGGAGAAGAGAGAAACTTGTAATCGCCCAATGTGATAGAAACATCCGGAACGCATACTCGAGATGTCATTTGACGGGCCGGAGAGACGATAGCCAACGGCTTCGGCAACACTTGAGTAACAAAATCATGCTTAGATGCAAAAGGTCTCGAGATGAAACAATGCGATGCACCCGTGTCAAAAAGAACTTTTGCGGGAATATCATTAACAGGAAGGTTACCCATGATCACATCTGACGAGTCCTCTGCCTGAGCTGCATTCATCAAATTGACCTTGGCATGCTTGGGGTTATGCTTGACCACAGCTGTACTTGTCGATCTGACAGGAGGAGGAGGAGGAAGACGCCTCTGGTTGAGACACTTGTTGGCATAGTGACCCTTCTGTTGGCACTTGTTGCACGTGACCTCTGAAAGCGGACGGTGATACGGAGCACTCGATCTTGGAGCTTGAGACAAAGTCTTGTTCTGAAAGCCAGGGTTGGGTGGGTGGGAAGAACCACTGCCACCTTTGCTCTTCTGCTGATACGGCTGACGGAACGGAGGAGGAGGAAGCCAAAACTTCTGCTGCTTGGCCACTTGAGTAGAGGAAGAAGGAGTAACATCTCTGACTCGCTTCTTGGAAGCATCACACCTCAACTGAGCAGCCTCTTGCTTCAGTGCCATGTTGTAGAACTCATCGTACCTCAAGGGCTCAAAGAGAACAAGAGCGAGCTGAATATCTTCTCTGAGACCACCCCTGAACTGGTATATCATGCTCTTCTCATCAGGGACGTCCTGCTTGGCAAAGCGGGCAAGCTTCTGGAACAACTTGTTGTAGTCATAGACAGACAAAGAGCCTTGCTTCAGATTGCGGAATTCCTCACGCTTGCTTTCAACCACGCTCTGCGGAATATGATGAGCTCGGAAATCTCGACGGAAATCATCCCAAGTGATAACACGTCCACCTCTGGAGTCCTTGTACTGCTGGAACCATTCTGCAGCTTGATCTTTGAGTTGGAAGGAAGCGAACTTGACAAAGTCCTCAGGCCTGACATTACTGCACTCGAAATGCTTACACAGATCCACAAGCCAATCGTCAGCATCGGTTGCCTCAACACAATTGCTGAAAGTCTTTGGCCCGTTAGCAAGGAACTGGTTGAGTGTAGCAAAGTGATTCTGATTGCTGCCTTGATTCCCTTGACTGCCTTGATTGCGCTCTTGAAGAATTTGCATGATCAGCTGTGTGTTTGCATTGGTTGCGGCCATCACAGCTTGCCATGCCTCTGGAGGAGGTGGAGGTGGTGGCGGATCAGGATTCGGAGTCGTGCGCGTTGGAGGAGCCATCCTGAAGAGGTTGACCACCATTAGCACATTGACAGATAAATATTGAAGCTGAATCCAACGGAATGAAAATTGCAACATATAGTCTTCACATCCGAACAAAATGAACGAATGCATTCCTCTTGAAATGGTCACATATCCATAAATTGAGAAGCCACGTAGAATTAAGGTAGAGAAATAAATCAACAAGGTACGGATCAAGAACGAATAATCGGTAAGAAATCCCAATCTCAAACCAATATCCGTGGAAGAAGAACTAGAGCTACTAGAATTCCCACCTATGAAACTCCCGAACCTTTCCGGTTATGCAATCAGGTGTTGGGGATACAGGGGAAGCATAATATCTCACCCAAACTAGCAATTCCTACATCCAGCTGTATCCATCCTTCAACACATAACCAAGAAACCTTCGGAAACCATCTACCTCAACCTTCGAAAAGCATCCGTTATACAAGTTATGGCGATACTCCCGAACTCCCGCCCCAGTACTGGGTGGCGTCGAGGTTATCTCACCAACGAACTGCATAAAAGAGATTTTCGATGTCGGCGTACTAGACTCAGGTATTCCAGAACTGTAACAATAAAATTATGATGACAACACCTCAGAGCTCAACTCCCCGGGACACTTCCACTAAACCCCTGACAGGAGGCACCAAGACAATGTTCTCATCATAAAACCATCGGAACGATTCCAAGATACCCGCGTGATCCTAAATTTTTTTAGTGAAATTTGAGAAGAGAAGAGTCAAAACTCTACGTCAGGATGCCTTACCAGAGCGATGAGGAGACTGGGAAGTAAAAAGAATTTCCTAAACTCTCCGATATATAATTCCTAAATGACTCAAAACATTTTTTCTAGACACAACTCGGCCGCTAAAAACGATCAAGCAATGGGGCTCCTAAGGTCGGGGAAGGCTCTGATACCAACTTGTAACACCCTCGATGCGACTATAGCTCCCACGTGTCGAGGCACGACTTAGAGACATAATCGCATTGAAGGCATATGTCGCAAGTTAGGCAATCTTCACAACATCCCATGTAATAATAATAAAAGGGGAGATAACATAGTTGGCTTACACTCACCACGTCAATCAAGTACATAAATAACATTACATCATCCATACACTCAAGGCCCGACTACGGCGCCAAAATAAAAGAGAACCCAACATGCGACAACGGTCCCGTTCACCCCCAACTGGGCACCACTACTGATCATCGGGAAAGGAAACGTAGTATCGTTGAGAGTCTTCGTCGAACTCCCACTTGAGCTTGTACGCGTCTCCCGGAGCGGAATCATCAGGCCCTGCATCTGGTGTAATAGTAATCTGTGAGCCACAGGGACTCAGCAATCTCGCACCCTCGCGATCAAGACTATTTGAGCTTATAGGTAAGGCAAGGTAAAATATGAGTGGAGCTGCAGCAAGCGACTAGAAAGTGTGGTGGCTAACTTATTCGCAAAAGAGAGCGAGAAGAGGAGGCAAGGCACGAGCGAGAAGCTAGAGAACAACCTGCGCAAACATTACTCCAACACCGTGTCCACTTCCCGGACTCCGCCGAGAAGAGGCCATCACGGTAACACACTCAGTTGATTCATTTTAATTAAATTAAGGTTCAAGTTGTCTACAACCGGACATTAACAAATTCCCATCTGCCCATAACCGCGGGCACGGCTTTCGAAAGTTCAATCCCTGCAGGGGAGTCCCAACTTAGCCCATGACAAGCTCTCACGGTCAACGAAGGAATAGACCTCCTCCCAAGACGTTCCGATCAGACTCGGTATCTCGGTAATTCAAGACACTTCGACAGGTTAAAACAAGACCAGCAACACCGCCTGAATGTGCCGACAAATCCCGATAGGAGCTGCACATATCTCTTTCTCAGGGCACACTAAGATAAGCAATCCGTACAACTAAAACCAGCCCTCGAGTTTCCCCGAGGTGGCGCTGCAAGGGGCTCTAGTTTGGACCAACACTCAGAGGAGCACTGGCCCGGGGGGGGTTAAAATATGATGACCCTTGAGTCTGCAGAACCCAAGGGAAAGAAAAGGCTAGGTGGCAAAAGGTAAAACCAAGGTTGGGCATTGCTGGAAAAGCTTTAATCAAGGCGAAATATCAAGGGGTTCCCATTATAACCCAACCGCGTAAGGAACGCAAAATCCGGGAACATAACACCGATATGACGGAAACTAGGGCGGCAAGAGTGGAACAAAACACTAGGCGAGAGGCCGAGCCTTCCACCCTTTACCAAGTATATAGATGCATTAAGATAACATAGCAATATAATGATATCCCAACAAGTAAATAAAGATGTTCCAACAAGGAACGGCCTCCAATCTTCACCTGCAACTAGCAACGCTATAAGAGGGGCTGAGCAAAGCGGTAACATAGCCAATCAACGGTTTGCTAGGACAATGGTGGGTTAGAGGTTTGACATGGCAATTTGGGAGGCTTGCTAGCAATTGGTAGGCATCATAGCAATGACATAGCAAAAGAGCGAGCAAACTAGCATAGCAAAGATAGTAGTGATTTCGAGGGTATGATCATCTTGCCTGCACAGTTGTCAGAGTTGACTGGATCCTCAAAAGCAAACTCAACGGGCTCCTCGTTAGCGAACTCGTCTCCCGGCTCTACCCAAACAAGACAAACAAGCAACAAGGATACAATCAACCACGTGCAAGAACAAGCAATATGATGAAATGATGATATGCTATGCGGCATGCGATGCGGGATGCAAAATGCAAGATATGACAGGAAATGCATGAACCTGGCCTCAACATGGAATTCCAAGGGTGCCACTAGAAATATGATATGAAATCGCTTGAAAATGATATAAAGAACGCCGGAATCGGAGTTACGGTTTGGAAATGGCAAGCGATTCAAAATGACACCGGTCTGCGATTTACAGCAAGTAGGCATCTAAATGCAATGAAATGAACATGCTACAGCACCCAAACATGACAACAAAGTACATGGCAGGGATGCACACAAGATGCTTAACAAAAGTCTAGCACTGAGCTACGGCAAATTCATCCATTAGGAGGTTCAAACAAGCATGGCAAAAACGCAAATGGTAAAACAGATCTCAGACTTAGTGAAATTAACACTTGTCTGGAATTTCAGATCATATAGCCCTCTTCGGAGCAACAAAACAACATGCTACAGGACCTGAACATGACAAAGAAAGACATGGCATGGAGCTACTCAACAAGCTTAACAAAAGTCCCTTAGTGACCTTGAGCCAAAAGGGATCACAAAATATACTAACAAGCACACGAACATAGCAAAAACATAATCAGTTTTCAGACTTAGTGAAAACTGGGACATGCTGAAACATAACTCACGAAGGCATGTTTACGAGCTCGATGCACTCACTACGGTGCAAGTCATGGCAAGACAAGCATACACCCGTAAAGAAGGCACAAAATACAAGCTAGACATGGCAAGAACAATGGCATAGCATGCACGGATCAACTACAATAACATCGGCAAAATCGCAAACAAGTTGACGATCTGCCCAGATTCACAACGAAGCAAAAGTAGAGCTCGATTGACTCAAGCTAGGGTGCTCCATAATTGCAAACAAAGACATGGATGTGTAGAGCACTACAATATTAACAAAACTCCCTTACTGATCATCCTCAAAAGAGGCACGGATCACTAGGAAACAACAAGAACATATGGCATCATGAACTAAACAATCCCAGGACTTAGTGAAATTACTAAGTCCCTGAAAACAGAATTAGCAAGTGCACCACTTTGCAAGCTTGCACAAGTCATCACACACATCCTAAAAATACATGGGTTGCACCTCTGGATAGATGACAAAACCCTTAACAAAACATATGAAGAACTCACGGGCATATCATGCACACATTAGTCATGGCAAAAATGACAAAAGTGCTAAACGGAGTAACAGATCTGACAATTAACTCAAGTAGCCCTCTTATAACAGCATTTCGGGCATCAAGATGAGCACTAATGAAAATGATGCAGTGGAATTAAATGATGTACTCTCTGAGATGAACAATTTGATATGCTATATGCCTAAATCGGAGCTACGGATGCAAAGTTACGGGGCCGCGAACATGAGCATATGAACTAAAAATATCCGGGACTTGGTGAAAAAAATACCCCAGATCTGGATCTAGGGTTACTGTTCACGGCATAGAACCCAAGGACGGCGGCGCGGCTCGCCGGGGAAGTCGAGGACGGCGGCGGCCGGGGTTGGGGACGCCGGATCCAGCGAGGTCGCCGGTGGCCGGGCCGGAGCTGGGGCCGGCCGGGGCGAGGGGCGGCGCGGTGCGGCGTCCCGGCCGCGGCGGAGCGGGCGGCGGCGGCCGGCAGCTGCGGGCGGAGGCGGCGGCGGCTGCGGGCGGCGGCGGCGGCGGCAGCGCGGCGGTGGCGGCGCGTGGAGGAGGGCGGCGGCTCGGGGCGCGGCCCGGGAGGCGGCGCGGGAGGGCCGACCTCGGGCCTCTGCGGGCTCCGGCGGCGGGGATGTGGGGCGGCGGCGCGAGCCAATGGTGGAGCACCACGTGGCGGCGGCGGGGAGCAGCGGACATGTCCGGCGCCGTCCGGACGTGTCCGGCGGCGGCGGATCTGGGATTTTAGGGTTAGGGACGAGGGGGATCCAGAATTTGGAATGGGGGGTGTTTATATAGGCATAGAGGGAGCTAGGAGAGTCTAAATGAGGTGCGGTTTTCGGCCACGCGATCGTGATCGAATGCTCTAGGATATGGAGCCGAGTTTGGTGGGTTTTTGGGCCAAAATGGAGGGGTGTTGGGCTGCAACACACACGAGGCCTTTTTGGTCCCTCGGTTAACCGTTGGAGTATCAAACGAAGTCCAAATGGTACGAAACTTGACAGGCGGTCTACCGGTAGTAAACCAAGGCCGCTTGGCAAGTCTCGGTCCAATCCGGAAATGTTTAATCCCCACACACGAAAGAAAGCTAGAAATGACCACCGGAGGAGAACGAAGCGTTGGAATGCAAAACGGACAACGGGGAAAATGCTCGAATGCATGAGATGAACACGTATGCAAATGCAATGCACATGATGACATGATATGAGATGCCTGACAACGACAACAACACATGGAGACAAAACCGAACCCGAGGAAATAAATATAACTTAACGCCAGAAACGGCAAGAGTAGGAGTACAAATAGGGAAAGTTACATCCGGGGTGTTACACCGGCACACCTCAAATCGATACCAAATGTAGGGACGACATGAGGGCGCCGGACGCAACCGAGCGCGACCGTGCACCCCCTGCTCCAGGTCATAGCTGTCCCATCTGCAGCCACAGTAAGCTCCTTTCTCTCTCATTTGTGCACCCAATTTTTTAGTCCCACATCATCGTGCGAGGCGGACACTGGCAGGCTTAAATAGCCACACCGGCGGATGACGACAAGTTTCTATGTTGTTGCATAGGTCGACCAATTCTCGCCGTGGGAACGAGATAGCTTGACACTAGATTGCATTTCATCAACTGATGATTGTTCATGAGTGTCAAGTTCATATCGTTCGTATACGTTGATAGACCTACTACAATGACACTAAATTTTTATTTTGTTCATCGAATTTTATCGACACATCAAAAAGCGTCGTGCAAATATCAATGTTTCATTCGTGAAGGAGATAGACCATGACTATATATCTTCTTTGTGATAAGCAGAGAAGGTTCAGAGTGATAGTCTATCTCCTTAACAAAGGATGCAATGATGTTTGAAGCTTATTGCTTCTGGAAGACCTGACTATTTAAGTCGTTTGATTAGCACCTCATGTGGTGAGGTGGGACTAAACATCCAAAACCCGACGGCCTAATACAGATGTGAAAAATCTTAAGTATGAGCAATTTTCTATGTTTTTTGACAGCCCTACCAGCCCAACATGGACGTGATGGTCGACGTGCATGGCCCTGCATGTATTGGGTGTTTTGAAAATAGGGTATGTCGTTGCAAATGGTAAAATTTGAGGCCAACCTGGTCACTATCCCAAACCCTGAATGATTTTAAAATTTAACACGACACTCCTATTGCTCTATATTGCCTCTAGAAAAAATTCAAGGTGAGAAGAGGCAAGGAATTTTGTTTGGTCCACAAAGGTGACACGTTCCCTACCGGAACCACGAGGCTTCTTGAGCGAAGCTCTCGTTCGTGTGAAGCTTATACCAAAACCTGCCCCAAATAGGACAAAGATTTTACCATAGCATGTTGGTGCCATTTCATGATACCATACTAAGTTTCATAAATTTCAGACAAGTTTTGGATTTACAGTAATTTAAAAACCAAGTTTCTCAATGTTTGCAGCCGAGCCACGAAGCTGCGGTGTTTGAAATTCATTCTATTACTTGCATGGGACCTAACACATGCACATAAGGACACACATATATGATTTTCCAACCCATTTTGATACACTGGAGCATGTGCTTATAGTTCAAATTTGAATTATGCATATAAAATGTCTAGAAAACTCGGTTATTGTATAAAAATATTCAAATGAACCCTGAATAAATACAATATTTAGCACGACACTCCTATTGGTCTATGTTGTCTCTAGAAAATAATTCAAGGCGAGAAGAGGCAACGAATGTAGTTTTGTCAACAAAGTTGACACGTTACCTACTAGAACCACGAGGCTTGTGAGAAGCCCTAGTTTGTGTGAAGTTTATACCCAAAACTGCCTTAAATGAGACGATTTTTTACGACAACATGTTGGTGCCATTTTATGATACCATGCCAAGTTTCATGAATTTCAGTTGCGTTTTGAATTTACAAGAATTTAAAAACAAGTATCTCAATGTTTGCGGCCGAGCCACGAAGCCGGGGTGTTTGAAATTCATTCTCATTTCTTGCATGGAACCTAAACATGCACACACGAACACATATATGATTTTTCAACCCATTTTGGTGCACTTGAGCATGTGTCTGTAGTTCAACTTTTAATTATGCAAATAAAATGCCTAGAAAAATCAGTTAACATAAAAAATGTCCAAATAAACCCTGAATAACTCCAAAATTTAACACGACACTCCTATTGGTCTATATTTTCTCTAGAAACAAGGTGAGAAGAGGCAACAAATGTCATTTCGTCCACAAAGGTGACACGTTCCCTATCGGAACCACGAGGCTTCTTGTGAGAAGCTTCGGTTTGTGAGAAGTTTATACCAAAACATGTCCCAAATTGAACAATTTTTTTACCACAACATCTTGGTGCCATGCTACCTCTTGAGCATGCGTTGGTTTTCCCTTGAAGAGGAAAGGGTGATGTAGCAAAGTACCATAAGTATTTCTCTCATTTTTTGAGAACCAAGGTATCAATCCAGTAGGAGACTACACGCAAGTCACCTGGTACCTGCACAAACAAATAAGAACCTCACAACCAACACGATATAGGGGTTGTCAATCCCTTCACGGTCACTTACGAAAGTGAGATCTGATAGAGATAATAAGATAAATATTTTTGGTATTTTTGTTGCATAGATTGAAAAGTAAAGATCGCAAAATAAATAGTAAACTAGAATTGTAGATTGAAAACTTATATGATGTAAAGTACACCCGGGGGCCATAGGTTTCACTAGTGGATTCTCTCAAGATAGGATATATTACAGTCAGTGAACAAATTACTGCCGAACAATTGATAGAAAAGCGCATAGTTATGATAATATCTAGGCATAATCATGAACATAGGCATCACGTCTGTGTCAAGTAGACCGAAACAGTTTTGCATATACTACTATTACTCCACACATCGACCGCTATCCAACATGCATCTAGAGTATTAAGTTCATAAGAACAGAGTAATGCATTAGGCAAGATGACATGATGTAGAGGGATAAACTCAAGCAATATGATATAAACCCCATATTTTTATCCTCGATGGCAACACTACAATACGTGTCGGTTCCCTTTCTGTCACTGGGATCGAGCACCACAAGATTGAACCCAAAGCTAAGCCCTTCTTGTTGGGGAACGTAGTAATTTCAAAAAAATCCTATGCACACGCAGGATCATGGTGATGCATAGCAACGAGAGGGGAGAGTGTTGTCTACGTACCATCGTAGACTGTAAGTGGAAGCGTTTATCAATGCGGTTGATGTAGTCGTACACCTTCACGATCCGTCCCGATCAAGTACCAAACGTACGGCACCTCCGCGTTAGCACACGTTCAGCTCGATGACGTCCTCGCCTTCTCTTTCCATCAAGAGGGGAAAAGTAGTAGATGAGTTCCGGCAGCATGACGGCGTGGTGACGGTGTTGGTGAAGAACAATCTCCGCAGGGCTTCGCCTAAGCACTACGAAAACTATGACGGAGGATAAACTAGAGGGGACGGGGTAGCCGGCACACGGCTTGGTGTTTCTTGATGTGTCTTGGGTGCTAGCCCTACCCCTCATTACCGGCAAGTCTCTTTACTCGTTCTATAATACATCATCCCACAACCAGCTCATTAGTTACAATGCTTGCAAGGCTTATAGTGATGTGTATTACCGAGTGGGCCCAGAGATACCTCTCCGACAATCGGAGTGACAAATCCTAATCTTGAAATACGCCAACTCAACAAGTACCTTTGGAGACACCTGTAGAGCACCTTTATAATCACCCAGTTACGTTGTGAGTTTGGTAGCACACAAAGTGTTCCTCTGGTAAATGGGAGTTGCATAATCGCATGGTCATAGGAACATGTATAGGTCATGAAGAAAGCAATAGCAACAAGCAAAACGATCAAGTGCTAAGCTAACAGAATGAGTCAAGTCAATCACATCATTCTCCTAATGATGTGATCCCATTAATCAAATGACAACTCATGTCTATGGTTAGGAAACATAACCATCTTTGATCAACGAGCTAGTCAAGTAGAGGCATACTAGTGACACTATGTTTGTCTATGTATTCACACATGTATCATGTTTTCGGTTAATACAATTCTAGCATGAATAATAAACATTTATCATGAAATAAGGAAATAAATAAAAACTTTATTATTGCCTCTAGGGCATATTTCCTTCAGTCTCCCACTTGCACTAGAGTCAATAATCTAGTTCACATCGCCATGTGATTTAATATCAATAGTTCACATCTTTATGTGGCGAACACCTATAGTTCACATCGACATGTGACCAACACCCAAAGGGTTTACTAGATTCAGCAATCTAGTTCACATCGCTATGTGATTAACACCCAAAGAGTACTAAGGTGTGATCATGTTTTGCTTGTGTGAGAAGTTTAGTCTACGGGTCTGCCACATTCAGTTCCATATGTATTTTGCAAATTTCTATGTCAACAATGCTCTTCACGGTGCTACTCTAGCTAATTGCTCCCACTTGCAATATGTATCTAGATCGAGACTTAGAGTCATCTAGATCGGTGTAAAAGCTTGCATCGACGTAACTCTTTACGACGAACTCTTTTTATCACCTCCATAACCGAGAAATATTTCCTTAGTCCTCTAAGGATAATTTTGACCGCTGTCCAGTGATCTACTCCTAGATCACTATCGTACTCCTTTGCCAAACTCAGGGCAGGGTATACAATAGGTCTAGTACATAGCATGACATAATTTATAGAACCTATGTCTGAGGCATAGGGAATGACTTTTCATTCTCTTTCTATTTTCTGCCGTGGTCGGGTTTTGAGTCTTTACTCAACTTCACACCTTGCAACACATGCAAGAACTCCTTATTTGACTGTTCCATTTTGAACTACTTCCAAATCCTGTCAAGGTATGTAATCATTGAAAATATATCAAGCGTCTTGATCTATTTCTATAGATCTTGATGCTCAATATGTAAGCAGCTTCATCGAGGTCTTTCTTTAAAAAACTCTTTTCAAACACTTCTTTATGCTTTCTAGAAAAATCTACATTATTTTCGATCAACAATATGTCATTCACATATACTTATCAGAAATGTTGTAGTGCTCCCACTCACTTTCTTGTAAATACAAGCTTCACCGTAAGTCTGTATAAAACCATATGCTTTGATCAACTCATGAAAGTGTATATTCCAACTTCCGAGATGCTTGCACCAGTCCATAGATGGATCGCTGGAGCTTTCTCACTTCGTTAGCACCTTTAGGATCGACAAAACCTTCTGGTTGCATCATATACAACTCTTCTTTAAGAAATCCATTAAGAAATACAGTTTTGACATCCATTTGCCAGATTTCATAAAATGCGGCAACTGCTAACATGATTCGAACAGACTTTTAAGCATCGATACGAGTGAGAAAATCTCATCATAGTCAATACCTTGAACTGTCAAAAACATTTTGCGACAACTCGAGCTTTGTAGATAGTAACACTACTATCAGCGTCCATCTTCCTCTTGAAGATCCATTTATTTTCTATGGCTTGCCGATCATCGGGAAATTCAACCAAAGTCCATACTTTGTTCTCATACATGGATCCTATCTCAGATTTCATGGCCTCAAGCCATTTCGCGGAATCTGGGCTCATCATCGCTTCCTCATAGTTCGTAGGTTTGTCATGGTCAATTAACATGACCTCCAGAACAGGATTACTATACCACTCTGGTGCGGATCTCACTCTGGTTGACCTACGAGGTTCGGTAGTAACTTGATCTCAAGTTACATGATCATCATCATTAGCTTCCTCACTAATTGGTGTAGGAGTCACAGAAATAGATTTCTGTGACGAACTACTTTCCAATAAGGGAGCAGGTATAGTTACCTCATCAAGTTCTACTTTCTTCCCACTCACTTCTTTCGAGAGAAACTCCTTCTCTAGAAAGGATCCATTCTCAGCAACAAATATCTTGCCTTCGGATCTGTGATAGAAGGTGTACCCAACAGTTACTTTTGGGTATCCTATGAAGACGCACTTCTCCGACTTGGGTTTGAGCTTATCAAGATGAAACTTTTTCACATAAGCATCGCAACCCCAAACTTTAAGAAATGACAACTTAGGTTTCTTGCTAAACCACAGTTCATATGGTGTCGTCTCAATGGATTTAGATGGTGCCCTTTTTAATGTGAATTCAATTGTCTCTAATGCATAACCCGAAAACGATAGTGGTAAATCGGTAAGAGACATCATAGATTGCACTATATCAAATAAAGTACGGTTATGACGTTCGGACACACCATTACGCTGTGGTGTTCCAGGTGGCATGAGTTTGTGAAACTATTCCACATTGTTTTAATTGAAGACCAAACTCGTAACTCAAATATTTTCCTCTGCGATCAGATCATAGAAACTTTATTTTCTTGTTACGATGATTTTCCACTTCACTTTGAAATTCTTTGAACTTTTCAAATGTTTCAGACCTATGTTTCTTCAAGTAGATATATCCATATCTGCTCAAATCATCTGTGAATGTCAAAAAATAACGATACCCGCCGCGAGCCTCAACACTCATCGGACCTCATACATCAGTATGTATTATATCCAATAAGTCAGTTGCTCGCTCCATTGTTCTGGAGAACGGAGTCTTAGTCATCTTTGCCCATGAGGCATGGTTCGCAAGCATCAACTGATTCATAATCAAGTGATTCAAGAAGCCCATCAACATGGAGTTTCTTCATGCGCTTTACAGCAATATGACCCAAACGGCAGTACCACAAATAAGTTGCACTATCATTATTAACTTTGCTTCTTTTGGCTTCAATATTATGAATATGTGTATCACTACGATCGAGATCCAACAAACTAATTTCATTGGGTGTATAACCATAGAAGGTTTTATTCATGTAAATAGAACAACAATTATTCTCTAACTTAAATGAATAATAGTATTGCAATAAACATGATCAAATCATATTCATGCTCAACGCAAACACCAACTAACATTTATTTAGGTTCAACACTAATCTCGAAAGTATAGGGAGTGATGATGATCATATCATTCTTGGAACCACTTCCAACACACATCATCACTTCACCCTTAACTAGTCTCTATTTATTCCGCAACTCCCGTTTCAAGTTACTACTCTTAGCAACTGAACTAGTATCAAATACCGAGGGGTTGCTATAAACACTAGTAAAGTACACATCAATAACATGTATATCAAATATACCTTTGTTCATTTTGCCATCCTTCTTATTCGCCAAGTATCTAGGGGCAGTTCTGCTTCCAGTGACCAGTCCCTTTGCAGTAGAAGCACTTAGTCTCAGGCTTAGGTCTAGACTTGGGCTTCTTCACTTGAGCAGCAACTTGCTTGCCGTTTTTCTTGAAGTTCCCCTTTCTTCCCTTTGCCCTTTTCTTGAAACTAGTGGTCTTGTCAACCATCAACACTTGATGTTTTTCTTGATTTTTACCTTCGTCGATTTCAGAATCACGAAGAGCTTGGGAATCATTTTCGTTATCCCTTGCATATTATAGTTCATCACGAAGTTCTAGTAACTTGGTGATAGTGACTAGAGAACTCTGTCAATCATTATCTTATCTGGAAGATTAACTCCCACTTGATTCAAGTGATTGTAGTACTCCGACATTCTAAGCACATGCTCACTAGCTGAGCTATTCTCCTCCATCTTGTAGGCAAAGTACCGTCAGAGGTCTCATACCTCTTGACACGGGCATGAGTATGAAATACCAATTCAACTCTTAGCACATCTTATATGTTCCGTGGTGTTCAAAACGTTTTTGAAGTCTCGGTTCTAAGCCCTAAAGCATGGTGCACTAAACTATTAAGTAGTCATCATAACGAGCTTTGTCAAACGTTCATAACGTGTGCATCTGCTCCTGCAATAGGTCTGTCACCTAGCAGTGCATCAAGGACATAATTCTTCTGTGCAGCAATGAGGATAATCCTCAGATCACGGATCCAATCCGCATCATTGCTACTAACATCTTTCAACTTTATATTCTCTAGGAACATATCAAAAATAAATGGGGAGCAACAACGCAAGCTATTGATCTACAACATAGATATGCAAATACTATCATGACTAAGATCATGATAAATTTAAGTTCAATTAATCATATTACTTAAGAACTCCCACTTAGATAGACACCCCTCTAATCATCTAAGTGATCGCGTGATCCAAATCAACTAAACTATGTCCGATCATCACGTGAGATGGAGTAGTTTTCAATGGTGAACATCACTATGTTGATCATATCTACTATATGATTCACGCAGTCTCAGTGTTCCGAGGCCATATCTGCATATACTAGGCTCGTCAAGTTTAACCTGAGTATTCTGCGTGTGCAACTGTTTTACACCCGTTGTATTTGAACATAGAGCCTATCACACCCAATCATCACGAAGAACTTTCGCAACGGTGCATACTCAGGGAGAACACTTTTATCTTGAAATTAGTGAGAGATCATCTTATAATGCTACCATCAAACAAAGCAAGATAAGATGCATAAAAGATAAACATCACATGCAATCAATATAAGTGATATGATATGGCCATCATCATCTTGTGCTTGTGATCTCCATCTCCGAAGCACCGTCATGATCACCATCGTCACCGACGCGACACCTTGATCTCCATGGTAGCATCGTTGTCGTCTCGCCAACTTATGCTTCTACGACTATCGCTACCGCTTAGTGATAAAGTAAAGTATTACAGGGCGATTGCATTGCATACAATAAAGCGACAACCATATGGCTCCTGCCAGTTGCCGATAACTCCGTTACAAAACATGATCATCTCATACAAGCATCATGTCTTGACCATATCACATCACAACATGCCCTGCAAAAACAAGTTAGACGTCCTCTACTTTGCTGTTGCAAGTTTTACGTGGCTGCTATGGGCTGAGCAAGAACTGTTCTTACCTACGCATCAAAACCACAACAATAGTTCATCAAGTTAGTGATGTTTTAACCGTCGCAAGGACTGGGCGTAGCCACACTCAGTTCAACTAAAGTTGGAGAAACTGACACCTGCCAGCCACCTATGTGGAATGCACGTCGGTAGAACCAGTCTCACATAAGAGTACGCGTAATGTCGGTCCGGACCGCTTCATCCAACAATATCGCCGAACCAAAGTATGACATGCTGGTAAGCAGTAGGACTTGTATCGCCCACAACTCACTTGTGTTCTATTCGTGCATATAACATCCACGCAATAACCTGGCTCGGATGCCACTGCTGGGGGAACATAGTAATTTCAAAAAAATTCCTACTCACACACAGGATCATGGTGATGCATAGCAACGAGAGGGGAGAGTGTTTCCTACGTACCCTCGTAGACCGTAAGCGGAAGCGTTTATCAATGCGGTTGATGTAGTCGTACACCTTCACAATCCGTCCCGATCAAGTACAGAACGTACGACACCTCCGCGTTCAACACACGTTCAGCTCGATGACGTCCTCGCCTTCTTGATCCAGCAAGAGGGGCGAAGTAGTAGATGAGTTCCGGCAGCACGACGGCGTGGTGATGGTGTTGGTGAAGAACAATCTCCGCAGGGCTTTGCCTAAGCACTACGAAAACTATGACGGAGGATAAACTAGAGGGGACGGGGTAGCCGGCACACGGCTTGGTGTTTCTTGATGTGTCTTGGGTGCTAGCCCTACCCCTCTATTTATATGTTGAGCCTTGGGGTCGAAACTTGGAGTAAAAGCCTCCACAAAGTCGGTTTCACCCGAAAGGCAAGAGTCCTTCTCCGCTTCTCGGACTCCAGGGCCAGACGCCAGGGTTCCCGGCGTCTGGATCCAGACGCCAGGGACCCTGGCGTCTGGATCCTGGACTCCGCAAAACTTCCTTTTGCGCTTTCCAAAAACCTTGTGGGCTTTCCCCTTTGGCCCAAATAAAGTGTTCTCGTACCCAAACATTTTGGGAAACATCTGGAACCACTTCCGGTGAATTCCGGAACCCTTCCGGAGACCAAACACTATTATCCCATATATCAAACTTTATCTCCGGACCATTCCGGAGTTCCTCGTCATGTCCGTGATCTTATCCGGAACTCCGAACAACATTCGGTTACCAACATACATAACTCATAAATACAATATCGTCAACGAACGTTAAGCGTGCGGACCCTACGGGTTCGAGAACTATGTAGACATGACCGAGACACTTCTATGGTCAATAACCAATAGCGGAACCTGGATGCCCATATTGGCTCCTACATATTCTACGAAGATCTTTATCGGTCGAACCGCATAACAACATACGTTGTTCCCTTTGTCATTGGTATGTTACTTGCCCGAGATTCGATCGTCGGTATCTCAATACCTAGTTCAGTATCTTTACCGGCAAGTCTCTTTACTCGTTCCGTAATACATCATCCCGCAAGTAACTCATTAGTTACAATGCTTGCAAGGCTTATAGTGATGTGTATTACCGAGTAGGCCCAGAGATACCTCTCCGACAATCGGAGTGACAAATCCTTATCTCGAAATACGCCAACTCAACAAGTACCTTTGGAGACACCTGCAGAGCACCTTTATAATCACCCAGTTACGTTGTGACGTTTGGTAGCACACAAAGTGTTCCTCCGGTAAACGGGAGTTGCATAATCTCATAGTCATAGGAACATGTATAAGTCATGAAGAAAGCAATAGCAACAAACTAAATGATCAAGTGCTAAGCTAACAGTATGGGTCAAGTCAATCACATCATTCTCCTAATGATGTGATCCCGTTAATCAAATGACAACTCATGTCTATGGTTAGGAAACATAACCATCTTTGATCGACGAGCTAGTCAAGTAGAGGCATACTAGTGACACTATGTTTGTCTATGTATTCACACATGTATCATGTTTCCGGTTAATACAATTCTAGCATGAATAATAAACATTTATCATGAAATAAGGAAATAAATAAAAACTTTATTATTGCCTCTAGGGCATATTTCCTTCACTTCTCTCATTGCAAGAAAGATCAATCTAGTAGGCCAAACCAAACTGATAATTCGAAGAGACTTGCAAAGATATCAAATCATGCATATAAGAATTCAGAGAAGAATCAAATATTGTTCATAGATAATCTTAATCATAAACCCATAATTCATCGGATCTCGGCAAACACACTGCAAAAAGAATTACATCAAATAGATCTCCAAGAACATCAAGGAGAACTTTGTATTAAGATCCAAAGAGAGAGAAGAAGCCATCTAGCTAATAACTATGGACCCGAAGGTCTGTGGTAAACTACTCACACATCATCGGAGAGGCTATGGTGTTGATGTAGAAGCCCTTCATGATCGAATACCCCTCCGTCAGATCGTCGGAAAAGGTCCCCAGATGGGATCTCATGGGTACAGAAGGTTGCGACGGTGGAAAAGTGGTTTTGTGGCTCCCCTGGATGTCTTTAGGGTATAAGAGTATATATAGGCGAAAGAAGTAGGTCGATGGAGCTGCGAGGGGCCCACAAGGGTGGGGGCGCGCTGCCCTACCTCGTGGCCGCCTCGCTGCTTCCTTGACGTCCACTCCAAGTCTCCTGGATTGCGTATGTTCCAAAAAAGATCCTCGCGAAGGTTTCATTCCATTTGGATTCCTTTTGATATTCCTTTTCTGTGAAACACTAAAATAGGCAAAAAAACAGCAATTTGCACTGGGCTTTCGGTTAATAGGTTAGTCCCAAAAATAATATAAAAGTGTATAATAAAGCCCATAAACATCCAAAATAGATAATATAATAGCATGGAACAATAAAAAATTATAGATACGTTGGAGACGTATCAAGCATCCCCAAGCTTAATTCCTACTCGTCCTCGAGTAGGTAAATGATAAAAACAGAATTTTTGATGTGGAATGCTACCTAACATAATTTTCAATGTATTATTTTTATTGCGGCATGAATGTTTAGATACGAAAGATTCTAGACAGAAGTTTAATATTGACATAAAAATAATAATACTTCAAGCAATGCTAACCAAGCAATCACGTCTTATCAAAATAACATAGCCAAAGAAAGCTTATCCCTACAAAGTCATATAGTTTGGCCATGCTTCATTTTTGTCACACAAAATGCTCCCATCATGCACAACCACGATGACAAGCCAAGCAATTGTTTCATACTTTAGTATTTTCAAACTCTTTCAACTTTCATGCAATATATGAGCGCGAGCCATGGATATAGCACTATGGGTGGAATAGAATATGATGATGGAGGTTGTGTGAGAAGACAAAAAGGGAGAAAGTCTCACATTGACGCGACTAATCAATGGGCTATGGAGATGCCCATCAATTGATGTCAATGCAAGGAGTAGGGATTGCCATGCAACGGATGCACTAGAGCTATGAATATGTGAAAGCTCAATAAAAGAAACTAAGTGGGTGTGCATCCAACTTGCTTGCTCACGAAGACCTAGGGCATTTGAGGAAGCCCATTGTTGGAACATACAAGCCAAGTTTTATAATGAAAAATTCCCACTAGTGTATGAAAATGAAAACATAAGAGACTCTCTATCATGAAGATCATGGTGCTACTTTGAAGCACATATGTGGAAAAAGGATAGTAACATTGCCCCTTCTCTCTTTTTCTCTCATTTTTGGGGCCTCTCTTTTTTATGGCCTTTCTCTTTTTTTAGAAGAACTTTCCTCACATGGGACAAAATGCTCTAATAATGAAAATCATCACACTTTTATTTACTTTACAACTCAAGAATTACAACTCGATACTTAGAACAAAATATGACTCTATGTGAATGACTCTGGCGGTGTACCGGGATATGCAATGAATTAAGAGTGACATGTATGCAAGAATTATGAAAGTGGCTTTGCCACAAATACAATGTCAACTACATGATCATGCAAGGCAATATTACAATGATGGAGCATGTCATAATGAACGGAACAGTGGAAAGTTGCATGGCAATATATCTCGGAATGGCTATGGAAATGCCATAATAGGTAGGTATGGTGGCTGTTTTGAAGAAGATATAAGGAGGCTTATGTGTGATAGAGCGTATCATATCACGGGGTTTGGATGCACTGACGAAGTTTGCACCAACTCTCGAGGTGAGAAAGGGAAATGCACGGTACCGAAGAGGCTAGCAATGATGGAAGGGTGAGAGTGCGTATAATCCATGGACTCAACATTAGTCATAAAGAACTCATATACTTTTTGCAAAAATCTACAAGTCATCAAAACCAAGCACTACGTGCATGCTCCTAGGGGGATAGATTGGTAGGAAAAGACCATTGCTCGTCCCCGACCGCCACTCATAAGGAAAGCAATCAAAGAACACCTCATGCTTCAAATTTGTCACACAACGTTTACCATACATGCATGCTACGGGACTTGCCAACTTCAACACAAGTATTTCTCAATTCCATAATTACTCAACTAGCACAACTTTAATATTACCACCTTTATATCTCAAAATAACATCAAGAATAAAACTTCTCATAACATTTAATGCACTTTATATGAAAGTTTTTATTATACCCATCTTGAATGCCTATCATATTTGGACTAATTTCATAACCAAAGCAAATTGCCATGTTGTTCTAAAAGACTCTCAAACTAATATAAGTGAAGCATGAGAGATCAATAATTTCTATAAAATAAAACCACCACCATGCTCCAAAAAGATATAAGCGAAGCATTAGAGCAAAATTATCTAGCTCAAAAGATATAATTGAATCACATAGAGTATTCTAATAAATTCTGATTCATGTGTGTCTCTCCCAAAGGGTGTGTACAGCAAGGATGATTGTGGTAAACTAAAAAGAAAAGACTAAAATCATACAAGACACTCCAAGCAAAACACATATCATATGTATTTCCCTCAGTTTTTGAGAACCAAGGTATCAATCCAGTAGGAGACTACACGCAAGTCACCTAGTACCTGCGCAAACAAACGAGAACCTCGCAACCAACGCGATAAAGGGGTTGTCAATCCCTTCACGTTCACTTACGAAAGTGAGATCTGATAGAGATAATAAGATAAATATTTTTGGTATTTTTGTTGTATAGATTGAAAAGTGAAGATTGCAAAATAAATAGTAAATTAGAATTGTAGATCGAAAACTTATATGATGTAAAGTAGACCCGGGGGCCATAGGTTTCACTAGTGGCTTCTCTCAAGATAACATATATTACAGTGGGTGAACAAATTACTACTGAGCAATTGATAGAAAAGCGCATAGTTATGATGATATCTAGGCATGATCATGAACATAGGCATCACGTCCGTGTCAAGTAGACCGAAATGATTCTGCATCTACTACTATCACTCCACACATCGACCGCTATCCAGCATGCATCTAGAGTATTAAGTTCATAAGAACAGAGTAACGCATTAGGCAAGATGACATGATGTAGAGGGATAAACTCAAGTAATATGATATAAACCCCATCTTTTTATCCTTGATGGCAACAATACAATACCTATCGATTCCCTTTCTGTCACTCGGATCGAGCACCGCAAGATTGAACCCAAAGCTAAGCACTTCTCCCACTGCAAGAAAGATCAATCTAGTAGGCTAAACCAAACTGATAATTCAAAGAGACTTGCAAAGATATCAAATCATGCATATATGAATTCAGAGAAGAATCAAATATTGTTCATAGATAATCTTAATCATAAACCCACAATTCATCGGATCTCGGCAAACACACCGCAAAAAGAATTACATCAAATAGATCTCCAAGAACATCGAGGAGAACTTTGTATTGAGATCCAAAGAGAGAGAAGAAGCCATCTAGCTAATAACTATGGACCCGAAGGTCTGTGGTAAACTACTCACACATCATCGGAGAGGCTATGGTGTTGATGTAGAAGCCCTCCATGATCTAATCCTCCTCCGGCAGATCACCGGAAAAGGTCCCCAGATGGGATCTCACGGGTACAGAAGGTTGCGACGGTGGAAAAGTGGTTTCGTGGCTCCCCTGGATGTTTTTAGGGTATAAAAGTATATATAGGCGAAAGAAGTAGGTCGGTGGAGCTGCAAGGGGCCCACGAGGGTGGGGGGCGCGCCTGGCCCCCCTGGGCGTGCCGCCCTACCTCGTGGCCGCCTCGCTTCTTCCTTGACGTCCACTCCAAGTCTCCTGGATTGCGTTTGTTCCAAAAAATATCCTCGCAAAGGTTTCATTCTGTTTGGATTCTGTTTGATATTCCTTTTCTGCAAAACAATGAAATAGGCAAAAAACAATTTGCACTAGGCTTTTGGTTAATAGGCTACTCCCAAAAATAATATAAAAGTGTATAATAAAGCCCATAAACAACCAAAACAGATAATATAACATGGAACAATCAAAAATTATAGATACGTTGGAGACGTATCATGCCATTTCATGATAGCATTCCAAGGTTCATGAATTTTAGACGAGTTTTGGATTTACTAGAATTTCACAACCAAGTATCTCAATGTTTGTGGCCGAGCCACGATGCCGAGGTGTTTGAAATTCATTTCCATTTCTTGCATGAGACCTAACACTGGGGCACTGCTACTTCTTGAGCTTGCGTTGGTGTTTCCCTTGAAGAGGAAAGGGTGATGTAACAAAGTAGAGATAAGTATTTCCCTTAGTTCAGAACCAAGGTATCAATCAAGTAGGAGGAACACACAAGTCTCCAATAATTGCACCTACACAAACAAACAAATACTTGCACCCAGCGCAATAAAGGGGTTGTTAATCCCTTCACGGTTACTTGTAAGGATGAGATCTGATAGAGATCGATATAAAAGATAAGTATAAGTGCAAAATAAAATAAAAGTAAATAAATTGCAGCTAGGTATTTTTGTGTTTTGATTTTATAGACCTGAAAATAATATGATAAAAGATAGACCATGGGGCCATAGTTTTCACTAGTGGCTTCTCTCTTGAAAGAAAGCATACGGTGGGTAAACAAATTACTGTTGAGCAATTGATAGAAAAGCACATAGTTAAGACAATATCTAAGGGAATGATCATGTATATAGGCATCACATCCGTGACAAGTAGACCGACTCATGCCTGCATATACTACTATTACTCCACACATAGACCACTATCCAGCATGCATGTAGTGTATTAAGTTAACAAGAACGGAGTAACGCCTTAAGCAAGATGACATGATGTAGAGGGATATCCAATCAATATGAACAAATCCCATCTTTTTTGTTGGAGAATGCAGTATTTCAAAAAAAAATCCTATGATCACGCAAGATCTATCTAGGAGATGCATAGCAACGAGAGGGGATAGTGTGTCCACGTACCCCCATAGACCGAAAGCGGAAGCGTTTAGTAACACGGTTGATGTAGTCGAACGTCTTCGCGATCCAACCGATCCAAGCACCGAACGTACGGCACCTCCGTGTTCAGCACATGTTCAGCTCGATGACGTCCCTTGATCTCTTGATCCGGTTGAGGATGAGGGAGAGTTCCGTCAGCACGACGGCGTGGCAACGGTGATGATGAAGTTACCGGCGCATGGTTTCGCCTAAGCACTACGACGATATGACCGAGGTGTGTAACTGTGGAGGGGGGCACCACACACGGTTAAGAGAGACTTGTGTGTTCTAGGGTGCCCCCTGCCCCCGTATATAAATGAGGGGAGGGGGAGGCCGTCCGGCCCCTGTAGGGCACACCAGGAGAGGGGAGTCCTACTAGGACTCCAAGTCCTAGTAGGAAGGGGAAAGAAGGAAGGGAGAGGGGGAAGGGAAGGAAAGGTGGGCACCGCCCCTTCCCCTAGTCCAATTCGGACCCAAGGAGGGGGGGGGGGCTAGCCCCTTGTGGCCCTTCTCTCTCCCCACTAAGGCCCATGAAGGCTCATTAGTTCCCCCGGGGGTTTCCGATAACCCTCCGGCACTCTGATAATTATTCGGTACCTCTCGGAACTCATCCGGTGTCCGAATAACATCGTCCAATATATCAATCTTTATGTATCGACCATTTCAAGACTCCTCATCATGTCCGTGATCTCATCCGGGACTCCGAACAAACTTCGGTCATCAAATCACATAACTCATAATACAAACCGTCATCAAATGTTAAGCGTGTGGACCCTACGGGTTCAAGAACTATGTAGACATGACCGAGACACATCTCCGATCAATAACCAATAGAGGAACCTGGATGCTCATATTGGCTCCTACATATTCTACGAAGATCTTTATCGGTCAAACTGCATAACAACATACGTTGTTCCCTTTGTCATCGGTATGTTACTTGCCCGAGATTCGATCGTCGGTATCACCATACCTAGTTCAATCTCGTTACGACAAGTCTCTTTACTCGTTCCGTAATGCATCATCCCGTGGCTAACTCGTTAGACACATTGCTTGCAAGGCTCATAGTGATGTGCATTACTGAGAGGGCCCAGAGATACCTCTCCGATACACGGAGTGACAAATCCTAATCTTGATCTATGCCAACTCAACAAACACCATCGGAGACACGTGTACACTACTACAGGATGCCGCTAACGCGACACTATGATCAGAGACCCTTCGAGAAACTGTGTGCGATGCAATAATCGCAAACGGTGGTGTATGAAAACTGTCAAAAATGTATAAAATGTTTGCGATGATGGATGCATCAAACATGGTTCAGATTTTAGTTGCGTGTGCGATGAAGGGCATACGATTCAGTTCAATTAACTGTTTGCGATAAGGAGGAATGATACGTCTCCAACGTATCTATAATTTTTTATTGTTCCATGTTATTATATTATCTGTTTTGGATGTTTAATGGGCTTTATTATACACTTTTATATTATTTTTGGGACTAACCTACTAACCCAAGGCCCAGTGCAAATTGCTGTTTTTTTTGCCTATTTCAGCGTTTCGCAGAAAAGGAATATCAAACGGAATCCAAAAGGAATGAAACCTTTGGGAGAGTAATTTTTGGAACAAACGTGATCCAGGGGACTTGGAGTAGATGTCAAGAAAGAACCGAGGAGGCCACGAGGCAAGGAGGCGCGCCGGCCCCCTGGGTGCGCCCCCCACCATCGTGGGCCCCTGGCAGCTCCACTGACCTACTTCTTCCTCCTATATATATATCCATATACCCCCAAAACATCCAGGAGCACCACGAAACCCTATTTCCACCGCCGCAACCTTCTGTACCCAAGAGATCCCATCTTGGGGCCTTTTTCGGAGCTCCGCCGAAGGGGGAATCGATCACGGAGGGCTTCTACATCAACACCATAGCCTCTTCGATGATGTGTGAGTAGTCTATCACAAACCTTCGGGTCCATAGTTATTAGCTAGATGGCTTATTCTCTCTCTTGGGATCTCAATACAGAGTTCTCCTCGATCTTCTTGGAGATCTATTCGATGTAATTCTTTTTGCGGTGTGTTTGTCGAGATCCGATGAATTATGGGTTTATGATCAAGATTATCTATGAACAATATTTGATACTTATCTGAAATCTTTTATGCTTGGTTTATATATCTTTGCAAGTCTCTTCGAATTATCAGTTTGGTTTGGCCTACTAGATTGATCTTTCTTGCAATGGGAGAAGTGCTTAGCTTTGGGTTCAATCTTGCGGTGTCCTTTCCCAGTGACAACAAGGGCAGCAAGGCACGTATTGTATTGTTGCCATCGAGGATAAAAAGATGGGTTTTATATCATATTTCTTGAGTTTATACCTCTACATCACGTCATCTTGCCTAATGCATTACTTTGTTCTTATGAACTTAATACTCTAGATGCATGCTAGATAGCGGTTGATGTGTGGAGTAATAGTAGTAGATGCATAATCGTTTCGGTCTACTTGTCGCGAACGTGATGCATATATACATGATCATGCCTAGATATTCTCATAATTATACACTTTTCTATCAATTGCTGGATGATAATGTGTTCACCCACCATAATACTTATGCTATCTTGAGAGAAGCCACTAGTGAAACCTATGGCCCCTGGGTTTATCTTTTATCATATAAGTTTCCTATCTATTTTACTTTCCAATTTTTATTTTCAATCTATATCATAAAAATACCAAAAATATTTATCTTATTATCTCTATCAGATCTCACTCTCGTAAGTGACCGTGAAGGGATTGACAACCCCTTTATCACGTTGGTTGTGAGGTTCTTATTTGTTTCTGCATGTACGAGGGACTTGCGTGTAGTCTCCTACTGGATTGATACCTTGGTTCATAAAAACTGAGGGAAATACTTATGCTACTTTGCTGCGTCACCCTTTCCTCTTCAAGGGAAAACCAACGCAGTGCTCAAGAGGTAGCAAGAAGGATTTATGGCGCCGTTGCCGGGGAGATCTACGCACAAGTCAAGACATACCAAGTACCTATCGTAAACTCTTATCCCTCGCCAATCTATCTTAGAATGATGATTCAATAACTAACATGCTAAGAACCAAATTATTGTCCTTTAACTACCAAGCAACACAGTTGCTAGGAGTATTGAATTCACACATCATAGTTCACTTGTCGGCATTCCGGTTGCAACAACACGGAGACCGAGGAATGAATAATTATCACTGCATCAAGAATTCATAAGAGGTGGTGCAATCCTCATGACAATCCTGACATAAAGAGGGAAATAATCCAGGGTAGAACAGAACAAGAGCCGGATTGGCATTTTAATCTGCAAAATACAACTAGTTTGACCCAATCCACGGAATGGACAAGGTACTGGAGTTTGTTTCTCCTAGTCATTCCTGCATAGAATGGCTTATCGGATCACAGGCATAATACGCATCGTTAACATGAATGCACAACTACTCCTGACTATCAACTGATACAAGAGGGTCAGAATACAACTAAAAAGGGACAACTCAAAGGAACATATAATTTCTTTAAGTTGTAGATGCATCAGTTAGCATGTTGAACGAGTTCAACATATTTCTTCCGGATAACCCATGCAGAAAGGTAGAACTGGCAGAGTCATAACATAGAATCGAGAACTCATCAAGAGCACTCTGGTTGTGATCTTTTGGTTCAATAGAACTTCTGTCATAATGGTTCATGTATTGGAAGAACGATATACCATGGACTGCAAGACTATCACAAAAGGTTACTAATATCCTAAAGGAACTAGCAAACACTATCAACATGAATGAGTAGAGTGAATCTCGGGTTCAAAAACCCAGGAATAGGATGCCTACTAACTAAATGGCATCACGTGATGCTTTGGAGGATAATGGCCAGAATCATCACACTGGGGATACAAAGCATTGCTAGATTACTGCGTGGTTCTCTAAGACTCCTAGGGTCATAATAATGGCTTCAACATATATGCCGATGCAACGGAGTACCTCAACTCGGCTATTAGTGTGGTTAATCTATCCCAAAGGAACACCGAGAACGGAAAGAAGGGATTTGCAAATGCATCAGACTATTTAGAAACCTGGGATGACTCGAACAACATAACGACTGTAAATGCTCAAAAATATTTGAGACATCCTGCAAAATGGTGGCATAACCACTCAACATCACAATATCAAGGTTCCGAGACCAACTGTCAACACATGGAAGTAGTAGGAACTGAACTAAGGCTTGAATACAACATTCCTACAAGTCTATGGATTAGTAACATGTGATCCTGATAGAAAGAAGAAAAGCCTAGTTCCTTAACCCTGTAGGAAAGATAGTATGACTCGGATCAGAAGGGCATATGGTAAAGGAGTAAAAAGAGTTGTACGTTCCCTTCCACAATCAATTCCCTTATATAACTAATGCATTTCTAGACTCGACTTCGACCAGTTTGGCTTGGTAATCCTATAGGCAGTCAGGCTCTGATACCAAAGCTGTCAGGACCCCGATCCTAAGTCACACCAATCTAGCATGTAACAAAACAGATCACTTTGCGACCTCATGCATGGTATTCCCACGGGTGTGCCACCTTACCTGACCCGGGACCGTTTGCGCCTTTTGGCTCACATATATGATAGTGTCGCTAGCATCCATATGACAAAGAACCTGGGCTGACATGACTAGTCGTGAATCCAAAGTGGCACTAACTTACAGGGGCAGGCATACATGACCCAGCAACGAACGTGTCGGTCATCAACGTATGAACCCAAGTCGTAGCAAGCTACAAGGACTTAAAGGAACAACGCGTGACATTTCCCTGAAGGGACAGACACAGGAACGAAGAAGGACACATGCCGGCCAACCTAAGTGTTTCGGAGCAGTAGCAAGCTACCATGGCTCAGTGGAAGCACTAGGAGACATTTCCCCGTAAGAGAGGCTACCAAGAATAAACAACTAGATTGTCGGATCCCACACATACAAAGCATTTCAAAATCATATACACAATATGCTTGATATGTGCAAATACAACATGGCATCACAACAAAACTCTATGACTTAGAGTATATATTCAAAAGGCTCCGAAGAGTCATACATAGTATGAATTACAATCATGGGTCACATGACCCAACATACAGAGCATACAAGCAACGGAAGAATAACATGTGTGAGTACAGACAACTATAAATGAAGAAGGTTGAGAAGCCTGACTATCTACAAGAGCCTCCCAAGGGCACACGATCATAGCTGGGGTAGCAAGCTAAATGTCGAAGTCCACGCGGAACTACTAGTGAGACTGAAGTCTCTCTGCAAAAACATAAATTAGGAAAACATGAGTACAATTGTACCCAACAAGACTTACATCAGAACTAGCTAAAAATGCATCAGTATCAACAAAGGGGTAGTGGAGTTTAACTGGAGCAAGCCAGCTTTGACTCAGTGTCTATCCTAAACTATGATTGCAAGTAACTCTTTTGAGGTGGCGCACACGAGTCCACATATTCACCATATCAATACACCACTATGGACCCGCTCCCATCGCCCTACAAGAACGCCATTGCTACCTCTTGAGCACTGTGTTGATTTTCCCCGAAGAGGAAGGGATGATGGAACAAAGTAGCGTAAGTATTTCCCTCAATTTTTGAGAACCAATGTATCAATCCAGTAGGAGGCTACGCACGAGTCCCTCATACCTGCACAAAACAAATAAATCCTCGCAACCAACACAAATAGGGGTTGTCAATCCCTATAAGGCCACTTACGAGAGTGAGATCTGATAGATATGATAAGATAATATTTTTGGTATTTTTGTGATAAAGATGCAAAGTAAAATAAAGGCAAAGTAAATAGCAAAGGAAGTAACTAAGTAGTAGGAGATTAATATGATGAAGATAGACCCGGGGGCCATAGGTTTCACTAGTGTCTTCTCTCGAAAGCATAAGTATTCTATGGTGGGTGAACAAATTACTGTTGAGCAATTGACAAAACTGAGCATAGTTATGAGAATATCTAGGTATGATCATGTATATAGGCATCACGTCCGAGACAAGTAGACCGACTCCTGCCTACATCTACTACTATTACTCCACTCATCGACCGCTATCCAGCATGCATCTAGAGAATTAAGTTAAAAATAGAGTAACGCCTTAAGCAAGATGACATGATGTAGAGGGATAGACTCACGCAATATGAAGAAAACCCCATCTTGTTATCCTCGATGGCAACAATACAATACGTGCCTTGCCGCCCCTACTGTCACTGGGAAAGGACACCGCAAGATTGAACCCAAAGCTAAGCACTTCTCCCATTGCAAGAAAGATCAATCTAGTAGGCCAAACCAAACTGATAATTCTAAGAGACTTGCAAAGATAACCAATCATACATAAAAGAATTCAGATAAGATTCAAATATTATTCATAGATAGACTTGATCATAAACCCACAATTCATCGGTCTCAACAAACACACCGCAAAAAGAAGATTACATCGAATAGATCTCCACAAGAGAGGGGGAGAACATTGTATTGAGATCGAAAAAGAGAGAAGAAGCCATCTAGCTACTAAATATGGACCCGTAGGTCTGAGGTAAACTACTCACACTTCATCGGAGGGGCTATGGTGTTGATGTAGAAGCCCTCCGTGATCGATGCCCCTCCGGTGGAGCTCCGGAACAGGCCCCAAGATGGGATCTCGTGGATACAGAAAGTGGCGGCGGTGGAATTAGGTTTTTGGCTCCGTATCTGATTGTTTGGGGGTACGTAGGTATATATAGGAGGAAGGAGTACGTCGGTGGAGCAACAGGGGGACCACAAGGGTGGAGGGCGCGCCTGGGGGGGGGGGGTAGGCGCGCGCCCTACCTCATGGCCTCCTCTTTTCTTTCTTGACGTAGGGTCCAAGTCTCCCGAGTCTTGTTCGTTGAGAAAATCACGTTCCCGAAGGTTTCATTCCGTTTGGACTCCGTTTGATATTCCTTTTCTTCGAAACCCTAAAACTGGCAAAAAAAACAACAATTCTGGGCTGGGCCTCCGGCTAATAGGTTAGTCCCAAAAATAATGTAAAAGTGGATAATAAAGCCCAATAATGTCCAAAATAGTAGATAATATAGCATTGAGCAATCAAAAATTATAGATACACTGGAGACGTATCAAGCATCCCCAAGCTTAATTCTTGCTCGTCCTCGAGTAGGTAAATGATAAAAAACAGAATTTTTGATGCGGAGTGCTAGTTGGCATAATTTTAATGTAATTCTTCTTAATTGTGGTATGAATATTCAGATCCGAGAGATTCAAGACAAAAGTTCATATTGACATAAAAATAATAATACTTCAAGCATACTAACTAAGCAATTATGTCTTCTCAAAATAACATGGCCAAAGAAAGTTCATCCCTACAAAATCATATGGTTTAGTCATGTTTTATTTTCGTCACACAAGAATTCTCTCATCATGCACAACCCCGATGACAAGCCAAGCAATTGTTTCATACTTTAGTAATCTCAAACCTATAAACTATCACGCAATATATGAGCGCGAGCCATGGACATAGCACTATGGGTGGAATAGAATATAATGAGGGGGGTTATGTGGAGAAGACAAAAAAGGAGAAAGTCTCACATCAACGAGGCTAATCAATGGGCTATGGAGATTCCCACCGATTGATGTTAATGCAAGGAGTAGGGATTGCCATGAAACAGATGCACTAGAGCTATAAATTTATGAAAGCTCAACAAAAGAAACTAGTGGGTGTGCATCCAACTTGCTTGCTCACGAAGACCTAGGGCACTTGAGGAGGCCCATTGTTGGAATATACAAGCCAAGTTCTATAATGAAAAATTCCCACTAGTATATGAAAGTGACAAAACAAGAGACTCTCTAACATGAAGATTAAGGTGCTACTTTGAAGCACAAGTGTGGCAAAGGATAGTAACATTGTCCCTTCTCTCTTTTTCTCTCATTTTTGGGCCTTCTCCTTTTTTTATGGCCTTTCTCTTTCTTTTTTTTGGGCCTTCTCCTTTTTTTATGGCCTTTCTCTTTCTTTTTTTTGGGCCTTCTTTTTTTATGGCTTTTCTCTTTTTTTATTCCTCACTTGGGACAATGCTCTAGAAAATGATGATCATCACACTTCTATTTATTTACAACTCAATGATTACAAATTGATACTAGAACAAAAGATGACTCTATATGAATGCCTCCGGCGGTGTACCGGGATATGCAATGGACCAAGAGTGACATGTATGAAAGAATTATGAATGGTGGCTTTGCCACAAATACTATGTCAACTACATGATCATGCTAAGCAATATGACAATAATGAATGTGTCATGATGAATGGAATGATGGAAAGTTGCATGGCAATATATCTCGGAATGGCTATGGAAATGCCATAATAGGTAGGTATGGTGGCTGTTTTGAGGAAGATATAAGGAGGTTTATGTGTGAAAGAGCGTATCATATCACGGGGTTTGGATGCACCGGCGAAGTTTGCGCCAACTCTCAATGTGAGAAAGGCAATGCACGGTACCGAAGAGGCTAGCAAGGATGGAAGGGTGAGAGTGCGTATAATCCATGGACTCAACATTAGTCATAAAGAACTCACATACTTATTGCAAAAATCTACAAGTCATCAAAAACCTCGGTACTACGCGCATGCTCCTAGGGGGATAGATTGGTAGGAAAAGACCATCACTCGTCCCCGACCGCCACTCATAAGGAAGACAATCAAATAACACCTCATGTTTCAAATTTGTTGCATAACGTTTACCATACGTGCATGCTACGGGACTTGCAAACTTCAACACAAGTATTTCTCAATTTCACAACTACTCAACTAGCACGATTTTGATATTATTACCTCCATATCTCAAAACAATCATCAAGCATCAAACTTCTCTTAGTATTCAAAACACTCTTAAGAAAATTTTACTAACTTTGAATACCTAGCATATTAGGATTTTAAGCAAATTACCATGCTATTAAGACTATCAAAATAATCTAAGTGAAGCATGAGAGATCAATAGTTTCTATAAAACAAATCCACCACCGTGCTCTAAAAGATATAAGTGAAGTGCTAGAGCAAAACTATATAACTCAAAAGATATAAGCGAAGCTCATAGAGTATTCTAACAAATTCCAAATCATGTATGTCTCTCTCAAAAGGTGTGTACAGCAAGGATGATTGTGGTAAACTAACAAGCAAAGACTCAAATCATACAAGACGCTCCAAGTAAAACACATATCATGTGGCGAATAAAAATATAGCTCCAAGTAAAGTTACCGATAGAAGTAGACGAAAGAGGGGATGCCTTCCGGGCCATCCCCAAGCTTTGGCTTTTAGGTGTCCTTAGATTATATTGGGGGTGCCATGGGCATCCCCAAGCTTAGGCTCTTGCCACTCCTTGTTCCATAAGCCATCAAATCTTTACCCAAAACTTGAAAACTTCACAACACAAAACTTAAAGGAGAAAATCTCGTGAGCTCCGTTAGCGAAAGAAAATAGAAGACCACTTCAAGGTACTGTAATTAACTCATTATTTACTCATATTGGTTTTATGCCTACTGTATTCCAACTTCTCTATGGTTTATAAACTATTTTAGTAGCCATAGATTCATCAAAATAAGCAAACAACACACGAAAAACAGAATCCGTCAAAAACAGAATAGTCTGTAGTAATCTGTAGCTAGCGCAAGATCTTGAACCCAAAAATTCTAACATAAATTTCTGGACGTGAGGATTTTATCTATTAATCATCTTCAAGAAGAATTAACTAAATATCACTTTCCAAATAAAAATGACAGCAGTTCTCGTGAGCGCTAAAGTTTCTGTTTTTTACAGCAAGTTCAACAAGACTTTCCCCAAGTCCCAACGGTTCTACTTGGCAAAAATACTAATTAAACACAAAAAACACAACCAAAACATAGGCTAGATAAATTATTTATTACTAAACAGGAGCAAAAAGCAAGGAATAAAAATAAAATTGGGTTGCTTCCCAACAAGCGCTATCGTTTAACGCCCCTAGCTAGGCATAACAAGCAAGAATAGATCTAGGTATTGCCATCTTTAGTAGGCAATCCATAAGTGGCTCTCATAATAGATTCATAAGGTAATTTAATTTTCTTTCTAGGAAAGTGTTCCGTGCCTTTCCTTAATGGAAATTGGAATCTAATATTTCCTTCCTTCATATCAATAATTGCACCAATCGTTCTAAGGAAAGGTCTACCAAGAATAATAGGACATGAAGGATTGCAATCTATGTCAAGAACAATAAAATCTACAGGCACATAATTCCTATTTGCAACAATAAGATCATCATTAATTCTTCCCATAGGTTTCTTAATAGTGGAATCCTCAAGGTGCAAGTTTAGAGAGCAATCATCAAAATCACGGAAACCTAACAAATCACACAAAGTCTTTGGAATCGTGGAAACACTAGCACCCAAATCACATAAAGCATAGCATTCGTGATCTTTAATTTTAATTTTAATAGTTGGTTCCCACTCGTCATAAAGTTTTCTAGGGATAGAAACTTCCAATTCAAGTTTTTATTCATAAGATTGCATCAAGGCATCAACGATATGTTTAGTAAACGCTTTATTTTGACTATAAGCGTGAGGAGAATTTAGCACGGATTGCAACAAGGAAATACAATCAATCAAAGAGAAATTTTCATAGTTAAACTCCTTGAAATCTATAATAGTGGGTTTAGCAACATCTAGGGTTTTAATTTCTTCAATCCCACTTTTATCAATTTTAGCATCAAGATCAACAAATTCCGAATTCTTGGAACGCCTTCTAGGTAAAGGTGGATCATATTCAGTCCCATCGTTATCAAGGTTCATATTTCAAAACAAAGATTTAATAGGGGACACATCAATAACTTTTATATCTTCATCTTTATTTTCATAGGAATTGGAAGAACACGCTCTTATAAAGGCATCTTTCTTAGTACGCATCCTAGCGGTTCTTTCTTTGCACTCATCAATGGAAATTCTCATGGCTTTGAGAGACTGATTGATATCATGCTTAGGTGGAATAGATCTAAGTTTCAAAGAATCAACATCAAGAGAAATTCTATCAATGTTCCTAGCCAAATCATCAATCTTAAGCAATTTTTCTTCAATCATAGCATTAAAATTCTTTTTGCGAAGTAATAAATTATTTAATATTAGATTCAAAATCAGAGGGTATCTTATTATAATTTCCATAAGAATTGTTGTAGGAATTACCATAATTATTAGAGGGGTTACTAGGATAAGGCCTAGGGTTCAAATTTCCTCTATATGCGTTGTTACCAAAATTGTTCCTACCAACAAAATTCACATCCATAGATTCATTATTATTCTCAATCAAAGTAGACAAGGGCATATCATTAGGATCAGAAGAAACACTCTTATTAGCAAATAATTTCATAAGTTCATCCATCTTTCCACTCAAAACATTAATTTCTCCTATTGCATGCACCTTTTTATTAGTAGATCTTTCAGTATGCCATTGAGAATAATTAACCATGATATTATCTAGGAGTTTAGTAGCTTCTCCTAAAGTGATTTCCATAAAAGTGCCTCCCGCGGCCGAATCTAAAAGATTTCTAGAAGCAAAATTCAATCCGGCATAATTTTTTTGTATAATCATCCACAAATTTAAACCATGAGTAGGGCAATTACGTATCATTAGTTTCATTCTCTCCCAAGCTTGTGCAACATGTTCATGATAAAGTTGATTAAAATTCATAATATCGTTTCTAAGAGAGATGATCTTAGCGGGAGGAAAATACTTAGAGATAAAAGCATCTTTGCACTTGTTCCATGAATCAATACTATTTTTAGGCAAAGACGAAAACCAAGCTTTAGCACGATCTCTAAGCGAAAAAGGAAATAGCTTCAATTTAACAATATCATTATCCACGTCTTTCTTCTTTTGCATGTCACAAAAATCAACGAAGCTATTTAGATGGGTAGCGGCATCTTCACTAGGAAGGCCGGAAAACGGATCTTTCATGACAAGATTCAACAAAGCAGTATTAATTTCACAAGATTCAGCATTGGTAAGAGGAGCAATCGGAGTGCTAATAAAATCATTGTTGTTGGTATTGGTGAAGTCACACAATTTAGCATTATCTTGAGCCATCGTGACAAGCAAGCAAACTAACACACAAGCAAACAAAAAGCAAGCGGGCAAAAAGAGGCAAATAGAGAAAGAGAGGGAGGATAGAGAGAGAGGGCGAATAAAGCGGCAAAGGTGAAGTGGGGGGAGAGGAAAATGAGAGGCAAATGGCAAATAATGTAATGCGAGAGATAAGGGTATGTGATGGGTACTTGGTATGTTGACTTTTGTGTAGACCTCCCCGGTAACGGCGCCAAAAATCCTTCTTGCTACCTCTTGAGCACTGCCTTGGTTTTCCCGGAAGAGGAAGGGATGATGCAGCAAAGTAGCGTAAGTATTTACCTCAGTTTTTGAGAACCAAGGTATCAATCCAGTAGGAGGCTACGAGCGAGTCCCTCGTACCTGCACAAAACAAATAAATCCTCACAACCAACGCAAATAGGGGTTGCCAATCCCTATAAGGCCACTTACGAGAGTGAGATCTGATAGATATGATAATATAATATTTTTGGTATTTTTGTGATAAAGATGCAAAGTAAAATAAAGGCAAAGTAAATAACAAAGGAAATAACTAAGTAGTAGGAGATTAATATGATGAAGATAGACCCGGGGACCATAGATTTCACTAGTGGCTTTTCTCAAAGCATAAGTATTCTACGGTGGGTGAACAAATTACTGTTGAGAAATTGACAGAATTGAGCATAGTTATGAGAATATCTAGGTATGATCATGTATATAGGCATCACGTCTGAGACAAGTAGACCGACTCCTGTCTGCATCTACTACTATTACTCCACTCATCGACCGCTATCCAGCATGCATCTAGAGAATTAAGTTAAAAATAGAGTAACGCCTTAAGCAAGATGACATGATGTAGAGGGATAGACTCACGCAATATGAAGAAAATCCCATCTTGTTATCCTCGATGGCAACAATACAATACGTGCCTGGCTGCCCCTACTGTCACTAGGAAAGGACACCGCAAGATTGAACCCAAAGCTAAGCACTTCTCCCATTGCAAGAAAGATCAATCTAGTAGGCCAAAACAAACTGATAATTCTAAGAGACTTGCAAAGATAACCAATCATACATAAAAGAATTCAGATAAGATACAAATATTATTCATAGATAGACTTGATCATAAACCCACAATCCATCGGTCTCAACAAACACACCGCAAAAAGAAGATTACATCGAATAGATCTCCACAAGAGAGGGGGAGAACATTGTATTGAGATCGAAAAAGAGAGAAGAAGCCATCTAGCTACTAAATATGGACCCGTAGGTCTGAGGTAAACTACTCACACTTCATCGGAGGGGCTATGGTGTTGATGTAGAAGCCCTCCGTGATCGATGCCCCCTCTGGCGGAGCTCCGGAACAGGCCCCAAGATGGGATCTCATGGATACAGAAAGTTGCGGCGGTGGAATTAGGTTTTTGGCTCCGTATCTGATCATTTGGGGGTACGTAGCTATATATAGGAGGAAGGAGTACGTCGGTGGAGCAACAGGGGGCCCACGAGGGTGGAGGGCGTGCCTAGGGGGGGTAGGCGCGCCCCTACCTTGTGGCCTCCTCTTTTCTTTCTTGACGTAGGGTCCAAGTCTCCCGGGTCTTGTTCGTTGAGAAAATCACGTTCCCGAAGGTTTCATTCCGTTTGGACTCCGTTTGATATTCCTTTTCTTCGAAACCCTAAAACAGGCAAAAAACAGCAATTCTAGGCTGGCCCTCCGGTTAATAGGTTAGTCCCAAAAATAATATAAAAGTGGATAATAAAGCCCAATAATGTCCAAAACAGTAGATAATATAGCATGGAGCAATCAAAAATTATAGATACGTTGGAGACGTATCAGCCATCCATAGCACTCATGCTTATCTTGCGCATTTTAGAGTATCGACTTCAAGTTGTCCATGAACTGTATAGGCAACCCATAAGTCCTTTACCCGCGGACGTGGCTATTCGAATAGATCATGTTAACCCTGTAGGGGAGTACTTCTTCACACACGCTCTCACCACTTATCGCCGTTTACACGACATGTACTCGGCAACCTTCAAGCGGAAGCCTACCGAGGGTGTCAGCCACGACTTGACTAACCACACAAGTCTCTAGTCTAGGTTTATTGCCTATTCGGGTTCCATCCGCAAGGAGATCCAGCCGGGGTTTCACCCACGGCCCCAAATGATGAGAGCAGGGTTCCCAAGGCACCAAACGAGCGCCCCGGTACACCATGCCTCGTGTTTCTACCGCATCATAGCCCACCCCTAGGGTCAGCGCTACGCACGGCCCCCAACACATATCCTACAAACACCAGAAACTAGTTGCAACTCCTGGATAGAGATCAAGGTAATTAATAAGTCGAGAGGGGTACTTAAGCATTCCAATCTGTGGTAGTAGCTATTCATGGATCACAAACACAGAACTCAGTTCCTAAGGATGGTTTCAATGAGACAACCAACCATGTACTCCTACATGACCTCTCACCGCTACCTTTACCAAATTGTGTTCACACACTTAGCTCTCAACATGCATGAAAAAGGTACATGTGGATAGATTGGATTTTTCTGATAATTTTTCATATATAAATTATTTCATTTGGAGTTACATATTATTTTCTATAAATTTTTGAAGTTTAAACATCTTCTGAAATAAATAAATCATTTCTGATTTATTTAAAACTCTAGAAAACATTTAATGTGTCAGCATTACGTCACTGTGATGTCAGTAGGTCAACTAGGCGGTCCAGGTCAAACCTGACGCGCGGGACCCACATGTCATTGAGACAGTGACAAACTCCGGTTTAACCACGCTCTGACTCAGCTTTGACCCATCCTGGGCCCGCTGTCAGCGTCTGTGAGGGGCGTTAATTAGTGCTAACGCTGTGGTTAACCAGCGGCGCTAATCCGGCGTAGCGGCGATCGCCAGCCGGCCATTTCCGACCACGGTAGCAGGCGCGGCTAGGCCCTACGGATGCAGCGCAAGGAGGCGCATCGGGTGGCGGCAGCGGGAGGTGCTGAGGTCATCGGAGTTGACGGCAATGAGATTGGCTGCAGCGGCCGGAGCTCGGCTGTGCGCGGGGATGCGGCTGCGGTGTGCGAAGGAGCGAGGCAAGGCGCTAGCGATGCTCTATGAGTCACAGTGAGCACAATGGATGCACGCCCGTGACCAAATGGTCGCCAGGGCTTCGCGATGACAAGCCCGTGCGACGGTGGCTGCTGTTAGCAAGGGGGCGGTGGCTACTGCAATCAAACAGAGGCGGGGTTAGGGGAAATAATCGGAGACTCACAGGCATCGATTGAAGTACTCGGCGGGCTCGGGGAAGGCATGCAGACGACGGAGCGACGACGATGATCGCCAGATCCTGGGGAAGAAGATGGCGGCGTTCAGGATGAAGCAGGGCTTCCCGACCCGCGCGGCTCGGCGAGGAGGAATAGGTGATCGAGACGGAGCTCCTGGGCACTTCGGGTGATTGTGATGAGCACGGTGGGTACGTCGGCAAGGGACGGTGCGCTATGAGGCGCTCGGGCACGATGTGGGGAGAGAGCAGAGGAGGGGAAAGTGAGTGCAGAGGGGACGAGGGGGTTCAGGGGGAGAAGCAGGGAAGGTGGAGGTGGCGCTGCGCATGTCGGTGTGCTCTGGCCACGCGCCCTGTCTGACTGGCGGGAGGAGGGGGATGACTGGAGGATGGGCCAGTGGGCCGGCCAGGTAAGTTGGCCCTGGTACTAATCTCTCTATGTGATTTTTCTATTTTGTCTTTTGTTTTCTATTTTTCTGCTGCTGCTTTGGCTTTAGTAAAAATACTAAAGTATTTTGTAAAATGCTGCAATAATTTCTGGACACTCTATGGATTATTCTAGGGGCCCACATTTAATTTCACCATTATTTGAGCGTTTAAATTATTTATAGTGTTTAAGTGCCCAAAGTCAAATACAAAATGATTTAATTCGAAACTCCAGGAATGACCTAGAATTATGTTCATCATTTTTGGCAGAGGTTTTCACCTTTATCAGAAATCATGAACATTTGCAATGGGTATTTTGGGTTCATTGAAAATGATTTTAGTTGAGCCTATTTGAATTCTTTCTGGTGCTAGGGTTTGATCAATCCCCATTTCAACTTTATTTGAATTTAACATGATGGCATGATTATCAAGCAAAGACAACTGGGGCTGAGCTAGGGCTGTGACACCTGACAAGGCGAAGCCTGCCGCTCCTTCTGCGCACCAGGCCCCCTCGTTTGAGCCGGCCCTTGGTGCGTCCTCTGTCACCAAGGAGAAGCATCTTGCTGCCACACTCCCATTGACGACTGACAACGCCAACAATGGAGGGGGGACGGTGCTCCGGGTCGGCTCGACCGATCCAGGGACCTTGGGGGAGAACTTCTACCCCTTTTTCCTGCACAACGTCTTTGCTGGGCTTGTTCCCCCTTCTCCAGTTTCTTCTACACCATCCTCAATCATTACGGGCTCCATGCCCTTCATCTTCATCCCAACTCCATCCTCCTCCTGTCAATCTTCGCCTTCTATTGCAAGGCGTTTGTGGGGGTGATGCCATCCACCGCGCTCTTCCGCCACTTCTTCTACCTCTAGCTGGGCGGCTCCCAGTGCTCTGGGTGCGCCAGCTTCATCACCGCTAATGGAAGTAATGCGATCTCGAGGGCAGGGAAAAAGGTGGAAGACTTCCGGAGTAAGTGGGTCTTCATGGACACCAACGCCCCCACGCTCTGCTAGAGCCGCCGACCGCGATGCCGATGAAGCTGGACCGGTGGGCTCACGAGAAGCTCACCGATCCCCGGGCGGAGCAGCTGCTGGAGAAGATCAAGGCGGACTTGAAGGCAGAGGAGCTGGCAGGGGCCATGATCGTCAAGGAGTTCCTGACCCAGCGCCTGGCCCCGCTCCAGGCGCACCCACACCCCCTGTGGTGCTTCAAGGGCGCGGAGGACGACCTCCGGTTGCGCCCGGTTGAGCTGTCTAATGAGAAGCTGAGCAAGGCCATGCACACCTTGCTGGAGAAGGACTAGGGTGGACCCCCTGAAGCCCATCTCCCGCTGTATCGCCGCGATGACAGGGAGAAGGTGGCTGCCGCCATGCCTGTCTTCAACGAAAATGGGCTTGTGTCGTTGAAGCCTTCCCAGTCCCAGGGCTCCCCGGTGCCGGTGTCCTCCGGCGAGTCCAAGGGGGAGGAGAAGGCAGACTCCGAGGCGACCTTGGAGGAGGTGGGAGAGACCTCTCCCCCGCGGCAGAGCGAGCTCCTCCGGGCCTTCTCTGACGATGACAACGCCGGCGAGCACCCAATCAGGGAGTCACCGCGCTCCATCGGGATTACCACAAGGTCTGAGGGCACCCCCCAGAAGAGGCCAAGGCAGGGGACCCCGAAGAAGGACAAGTCTGTGTTGCTTCCCTGGGGCGGCGCCTCCACCCCGCCGCCAGCCGCCACACGCTCAACCGCTCATGAGAGCGTGTTGACACCCATGCCCAGGAAGCTTGGGGGCATCGCGCTCCTGAGAAGGAAGAGGGACTACGTCGCCGAGGACTAGTAAGTGCATCCTTTTGGCCTTGCTTTTTGATCTTGATGCATTGCTCAATATCTTCACCCTGATGGCCAGGCTGACGTTGGCGGTGAAGAGGAGGAAGGAGGGCGCCGAAGCTACAGAGGCCAAGCGGTCCATCATTGCTATGGCGACCTCGACACGGGAAGGAGAGACCACCTCGCGTCCTCCTACGGCAGGGTCGCCCTCCCGAGGCTTAGGAGCCCAGCCTCGGGAGAAGACTGCCTCTGCGGCCGAGCCGACTCCAGAGGTGCTTGCCTTCAGCGCGCCTGCTGACGACCCAACGACTCCAGAGCCCTCGACAATCCTTGTTGCTGCTGCTGCTTCGCCAGTCTTGATGCCGGCGCCTCTTCCTCCCCCAGCCGTCATGTTGGTGGGCCGTGGTTCCTCTGCTGCATCCGTGCTCTGTAGGAGGCCCTCTCCGTGCTAGACCGGCTCTGGGACGATCTTCGTGGCCCCGACCGGCGCAGGGCGTCGGGGCTCCTGGAGCTGGTCTCGGGGTGGCTCCAGGCGGACTTGTTCGTCAAGGCGGCCTGGGGCCAGGCCAAGGCGGCTGAGGAGGAGAGCCGAAAGGTGGTCGGCGTAGCTGCAGCCACCCATGACATGGCATTGAAGGACGCAGAGCCCGCGGAGGAGTGCTGTCGCGCGATGGCGGCTGAGATGAAAGCCCTTCATGACGAGTAGGCGACCCACACCCGCCAGCTCGAGGAGAAGGAGGAGAAGCTGAAGGACCAGGAGGCTGCGGTTGCCGATTGTGACGCCGAGCTGGAACAGGTGGCCCGGGAACAAGCCACAGAGCGCGGTCGCCTGGATAAGCTGAAGGAGGAGGTGGAAGCAGCCCAAGCGTCCCACGCCAACCTCGTCTCCGAGGACAAAGCCTGGTTGAAGGCTAGGGAGAGACTCCTCGTCGTTGCTAAGGAGACGGCCACCACGGGGCACGCCGCCTTCGACTTCCTCGAGCTGAGGTCCCGCAAGGCATTGCAGGATCTCTACGGGAGCGGGTACGAGAAGCCACTGGTGACTCTGGAGGAGGGCTCTACCGGGCTGCTCCTTAAGCTCGTCACGGCGCTTGAGGGCGTCGTCGTTGGAGTGGGCCCCATGGTGGAGGGAGAGGCCCGCGCGCTTTCCTCCTATGCCGCGACGCATGTCTTAAGCCACCTCTATCTCTAGGACCCAGGCTTCGACCTTGGTGCCTTGCTCGAGCCCGTGGACCCTGAGCTCTACACCGTCGTTGCCGAAGCCGTCAAGGATCAGGTGGACGCCCTGATGCGGAAGTTCCTCTACGTCGACCAGGCGGCCACGGCTGACAATAATGGCGGCGACATCGTCGATGACGAGGGTCCCCAAGTGGGCGATGGTGGCGTCCAAGGTTGAAGAAGAGGCTCGATGGCGGTGCTTCCCCCTATTTAAGTCCTGCAACATGTATCGTGCCTCGTGGAGGCGTAAGAACTTATCTTGGGTACCTTTTTAAGAGACAATATGTTGTGTAATGATTTGCTAGAATTCTACGATTTCCTTTTCGTTTGCTTTGGTGCTCTGCGTCGGTAGGGCCCGGCCTCGTGCATACCTCAGCTGCCCTTGGGTCATCTGGATCACCAAGACGAGACCAAGGGGTGAGGGGCTACGTGACCAGTTAGGCTACTGAGTCGCGATGCTCAGGAGTCCCCCTTGACGTATGAGTGGCTCTCGGGAAGGAGGTGCGCTAGTAGGTCTTAGCATTCTACGTCGGCTGGGCCCGGCCACGCGCATACCTCAGCCATAATTGGGGCGTCCGGATCACTAGGACGAGACCAAGGGGTGAGGGGCTACACGACCAGTTAGGCTCCTGAGTCGCGATGCTCAGGAGTCCCCCTTGACGTACGAACAAACCTCCATACCTTTCCTCGTCGGGCTCTCGCTTGGGAGGGGCGCATGAAGACTAAGTCCGAGGGACCTGGCGAGGTGGTGTATGCCAGGCGTGGCATGAGCGTAGCCCCCATGCCTAGCCCCCTCGCACGACTCTCCCGAGGGGAAGTGACGCGATGAGGCTGAACACCGAGCCTAGCGGCTCGCCTGAGGTCACTGCAGCTGTGAGGCTACCCTCAGTTGTTTATCACCAGCGCGGAGCTTGGCGCTTCCGCTCTTGCATGGGCATAGCCGCTCCTCGACCGTGTCGACTGCCAGCATGGAGCACGGTGCTTCCAATGGTACGTGGGTGGGGGCTCCCTCTGAGGGGAGACCCCGAGGTGTGCACAACCCTGCCCTGACACGTGGCTTGCACGACAGGGCTAGAGGAGGTGTGTATGGGCACTCGTGAGCCAACGCGGGACTCACAAGGCCCTACCTCAAGGCGTGTTGCGCCTGAATTTGATTCGGAACACTTGTGATAGTCCTGCAAGATGGTTAGGCAACCTACGTCGAGTGAATTTCCTGAGGTTATCGCATGAGAAGGCCAGACACCAACAACCCTAGGAGGTGACGTGAACGGGACCGGCCCGCCAGACAGAGCTCAGCCATTGGGTTTGTCGACGCTGCAGGGACGGACCCGAGCACAGACGCCGTGCCTAGCCTTCTTATGCGAAAGTCCTGAAAAAGACAACCGGTGCGCAACACCCATGGTGACGAGGCACCAGTTCACGCGCCCTTACTCATCCGCCTATGATTAGCTCATGCGAGAACAAGGCACCAAGGACCATGGGAGGTGACGTGCACGGGAGCTGGCCCACGAGCCAGAGCTCAGCCACTTGGGTTTAGCGATGCTGCAGGGACGGGCCCGAGCACAGAGGTCATGCCAGTCCTTAATCATGATGCGGTCGTGGGTGGGCTCGCAAGGGCGTATGATGTTCATTGTGACGAAGCACTGGACAGACAGATGATAATCCTAAAGCAACTCATCGAATAAGGTAAAGCCAGTTCTGATAGATGCAGGAAGGATACATGCCGTAGGGATGGACCCACATGGCTTGGGGATAATGTAGCCCGAGGGGCGCTCCCAATTGAACAAACCAAAATATGTCACCCAGCACCATTGTTGAAGAGGTGTTGGAGTAGTTGAAGACGCGTGTTGTTGAAGTCGCTCCTCATGAGCCGCCTGGGCCCTGAGCCTCGCCAGGCTCTGGAGGCTCAGGGGGCTCGCGAGGATCCGTCGCCGTCTCCGCCAGGATCGCCTGGTGACTGGCCTCCTGAGCCGCCAGGACGCCCCACATGCGGCGCTGGTGCATGACATCCCTGTTCAGTAGACCATAAGGGGGACCCTCACACTGGCCAACGCAGGATGACCAGAAGAGCCTCTGGGACACGACCCTGTTGATCCCAGGGATGTTGACGCAGGCGTGCAACTCACTGTCCTCGTCGGGGCAGGGAGCTACGTCGGGTGGTGGGCGACGGTCACCCCACATATTTCTTGCCTCCTGAAGCTCCTCGATCGCCTTGATGATGAACTCCTGAGCGCCTGGCGCCTGGCGCCCTGCACCTTCCTCACGGAAGCGCATGTTGAAGCACGCCTCCAGATGGTGCCCGACCGCCTCCCTCGTGATGTTGGCCAGGTCTGAGGCACTCTAGAGGAGAACCCCCGAGCCTAGCTTGAGAGGGGCGCCGAGCGCGCCTTCCTATGGGAGAGGGCAGGGCGCCCCATCAGTGGGCGCGGGGCTTGAGGCAGTGATTTGACACAAGGGGAGCCAAAGAATATTCTCAAGTATTAGCAGCTCAGTTGTCAATTCAACCACACCTAGAAACTTAATATCTGTAGCAAAGTGTTTAGTAGCAAAGTAATATAATAGTAGTGGTAACGGTAGCAAAAGTAATATTTTTGGGTTTTGTAGTGATTGTAACAATAGCAACGGAAAAGTAAATAAGCAAAGAATAATATATGAAAAGCTCGTAGGCATTGGATCGATGATGGAGAATTATGTCGGATGCGATCGATCATGCAACAGTTATAACATAGGGTCACACAGAACTAGCTCCAGTTCATCAATGTAATGTAGGCATGTATTCCAAATATAGTCATACGTGCTTATGGAAAAGAACTTGCATGACATCTTTTGTCCTACCCTCCTGTGGCAGCGGGGTCCTATTGGAAACTAAGGGATATTAAGGCCTCCTTTTAATAGAGTACCAGACCAAAGCATTAACACATAGTGAATACACGAACTCCTCAAACTAGGGTCATCACCGGTAATGGTCCCGATTATTGTCACTTCGGGGTTAATGGATCATAACACACAATAGGTGACTATAGACTTGCAAGATAGGATCAAGAACTCTCATATATTGATGAAAACATAATATGTTCAGATCTGAAATCATGGCACTCGGGCCCTAGTGACAAGCATTAAGCATAGCAAAGTCATAGCAACATCAATCTCAGAACATAGTGGATACTAGGGATCAAACCCTAACAAAACTAACTTGATTACATGATAAATCTCATCTAACCCATCATCGTCCAACAAGCCTACGATGGAATTACTCACGCACGGCAGTGAGCATCATGAAATTGGTGATGGAGGAAGGTTGATGATGACGATGGCGATGGATTCCCCTCTCTAGAGCCCCTAACGGACTCCAGACCAGCCCTCCCGAGAGAGTTTAGGGCTTGGCAGCGGCTCCGTATCGTAAAGCACGATGAATCCTTCTCTCCTATTTTTTCTCCCCGAACGAGAATATATAGAGTTGGAGTTGAGGTCGGTGGAGCACCAGGGTGCCCACGAGGCAGGGGCGTGCCCAGGGGGGTAGGCACGCCCCCACCCTCGTGGACAAGGTGTGGTCCCCCTGGCCTTGATTCTTTCGCCAGTATTTTTTATTAATTCCAAAAATAATCTCCGTTGATTTTCAGGTCATTCTGAGAACTTTTATTTTTGCACAAAAATAACACCATGGCAATTCTGCTGAAAACGGCGTCAGTCCGGGTTAGTTCCATTCAAATCATGCAAGTTAGAGTCCAAAACAAGGGCAAAAGTGTTTGGAAAAGTATATACGACGGAGACGTATCAACTCCCCCAAGCTTAAACCTTTTCTTGTGCTCAAGCAATTCAGTTCATAAACTGAAAGTGATAAAGAAAACCCTTTACAAAATCTGTTTGCTCTTGTTGTTGTAAATATGTAAAGCCAGTATTCAAGTTTTCAGTAAAGATTATGAACTAACCATATTCACAATAACATTTAGGTCTCATGTTTACTCATATCAATGGCATAATCAGCTAGCGAGCAATAATAACAAATCTCGGATGACAACACTTTCTCAAAACAATCATGATATGATATAACAAGATGGTATCTCGCTAGCCCTTTCTGAGACCGCAAAACATAAGTGCAGAGCACCTTTAAAGATCAAGGACTTACTAGACATTTTAATTCATGGTAAAAGAGATCCAGCCACAGTCATACTCAATGTAAACTAACAGTAATGGATGCAAATGACAGTGGTGCTCTCCAACTGGTGCTTTTTAATAAGAGGATGATGACTCAACATAAAAGTAAATGGATAGGCCCTTCGCAGAGGGAAGCAGGGATTTGTAGAGGTGCCAGAGCTCGGTTTTGAAATAGATATTAATAATATTTTGAGCGGTATACTTTCATTGTCAACATAACAACCGAGAGATCTCGATACCTTCCATGCTACACACATTATAGGCGGTTCCCAAGCAGAATGGTAAAGTTTATACTCCCCCACCACCAACAAGCATCAATCCATGGCTTGCCCAAAACAAGGGGCGCCTCCAACTAACAACAATCCTGGGGGAGTTTTGTTTGCAATTATTTTGATTTGATTTGCTTAAAGCATGGGACTGGGCATCCCGGTGACCAGCCATTTTCTCGTGAGTGAGGAGCGGAGTGCACTCCTCTTGAGAATAACCCGCCTAGCATGGAGGATACAGACAACCCTAGTTGATACATGAGCTATTCGAGCATACAAAACATAATGTTTATATGAAGGTTTAGAGTTTGGCACATACAAATTTACTTGGAATGGTAGGTAGATAACGTATATAGGTAGGTATGGTGGACTCATATGGAACAACTTTGGGGTTTATGGAGTTGGATGCACAATCAGTATTCCCGCTTAGTACAAGTGAAGGCTAGAAAAAGACTGGGAAGCAACCAGCTAGAGAGCGACAACAATCATGAACATGCATTAAAATTAATCAACACCGAATGCAAGCATGAGTAGGATATAATGCACCATGAACATAAATATCGTGGAGGCTATGTTGATTTTGTTTCAACTACATGCATGAACATGTGCCAAGTCAGGCCACTCGAATCGTTCAAAGGAGGATACCACCCTATCATACCACATCACAACCATTTTAATAGGATGTTGGCACGCAAGGTAAACCATTGTAAACTCCTAGCTAATTAAGCATGGCATAAGCAACTACAATCTCTAATTGTTATTGCAAACATGTTTCTTCCATAATAGGATGAATCAGGAACGATGGACTAATCATATATACAAAAACAAGAGAGGTCGAGTTCATACCAGCTTTTCTCATCTCAATCAGTTCATCATATATCATCATTATTTCCTTTCACTTGCACGACCGAATAGTGTGGACAATAATAATAGTGCACATGCATTGGACTAAGCTGGAATCTGCAAGCATTTAATTCAAGAGAGAAGACAAGGTAATATGGGCTCTTTGTTAGATCAACAATAATGCATATGAGAGCCACTCAACATTTTCATTATGGTCTTCTCCTCTCGACCCCCAAAGGAAAGAAAAGAAGCAAAACTATTTACACGGGAAAGCTCCCAACAAGCAAAAGAAGAACGAGAAATCTTTTTGGGTTTTCTTTTAATTACTACTACTACAGGCATGGTAAGTAAACTAACTAAAAGCTACAACTAATTTTTTCTGGTTTTTCTTAAGGCTTTTCAGACACACAAGAAGAAAGCTTAAAAAGGAAAATAAACTAGCATGGATATTACAATGAAAAAGTACGAGCACCGACAACTAGCATGAGTGTGTGAACATGAATGTAATGTCGGTGAGAAATACGTACTCCCCCAAGCTTAGGCTTTTGGCCTAAGTTGGTCTATGGCCACGGCTGGCCTGGCGGATATCCAAAGTTATAGTTGGGGTCGTACTGAGAAGGATCCTCCTGGTGCCACTGATTAGCGATCTCTTCCGGATTCCACAGATAAACAGATTACCGGTGAGGATCAAATTGTGGTTCCGGCTCTGGCTCTATAGCTGGTGTGGGGTTTTGGTAGGCGTGAATGGCCTCCGGCGGAACAAGGTACTTGCCTGCAGATAAGTCAAACAAGGAAGGAGCAGGCAAAGTAATAGTCTCAGGGTGATTTTTATCAAATATCAGCTTGTACTTAAGCATCTTTTCCTTATTCTTAACAATAAATCATGTGCTACCATACTCTTATAGTCTAGAAAAACAGGAGGCAGCAACTTTTCTTCTTTCTCATAATGCCTAATAGGTATGTTAAAATGTGCAGCGAGGCCCGAGGCGAAGATACCTCCCAAGATGGGGCCCTTCGTACGGTTAAGATTTAACTGCTTCGCAACAATAGCGCCCAGACTAAATGTGTCATCACGGAACAAGGCATGGCACAAAATAACAATATCAGGGGCACTAATGTTGCCACAGTTTCCGCGACCAATTAAGCATCTACTAGCAAATATTGCAAAGTAACGTAGAACAGGAAAATGTATGCTGGTAATTCTTGCATTGGAAACCTTCCTCGTTTCCCCTTCAACAATTGTATCAATAAACCCCTCCACATCGTTATGATGTGGTTCCTCTAGGCTGCTTGAAAAGGGAAACTTGCAGACCTCACAAAATTCATAGAGGGACATCTCATTATACTCATCATATAAATAGAAATCCACCGAAGGTGGTGATCTCCTAGCATGGAAATGAAAATTTTGCACAAAATTATTAGTGAGTACGAGATACTGTTCACGTTGGTCGCGGAGGAAGTCGGTGAGGCCTGCATTCTCAGCCAACTCATAGAAATCATCATAAATCCCGGCTGCTCTCAAGAAATCATCACAAGGCCAATCACAAGGCCAAACCTCCGCAGTGCGAGGGAGATTATATTTGGGCCTCTCGTATTCTTCACTTTGCTTATCCTTCGATGTTTGGCTCGAAGAACCCCTCAAAAATATCTTCATCATTTTCTGAAAATTTTAGTAACTCAAAATAAAAGTGAATGGAACTCAACAATATTGATAACAACTACTCCTACAAGTGCCTAGAGGCAATATCATGCATTAAAACTACTTGGGACCATATTATGTTGACATGCAAGCTCAAGAACAGGGTCACCTAAGCAGCAAAAATTTGCAATAAATAAAGCACTATAACAAAAAACTAGTTGGACCATTGGAGGAGTCACATACCGAAGAACAATCCTCCAAAGCAGTTTTGTGAGTGGAGCTTTGAGCTAGGAGATCGAAAATCGTAGCAAAATGAGCTAGAACTCGTGCTTGAGCTGGTTGGTGATTTTTTGGGAGGAAGGAGTGTGTGGTGGCTGGAATAAGTGGAGGGGGGCCACCAGGGGCCCACAAGGCAGGGGGCGCACCCTGGACCCTCGTGGCCAGGTGCTAGCTCCCCTTGATGTGTCCTCAGTGCCATATATTCTCAAATAGTCTAGAAAAAAATCATATTTAATTTTCAGGGCATTTGGAGAACTTTTATTTTCGGGGTATTTTTTATTGCATGGATAATTCAGAAAACAAACAGAAAATATTAATTTTGCTTTATTTAATATAAATAACAGAAAGTAAAAAGAGGGTACAGAGAGTTGTGCTTTCTAACTTCATCCATCTCATGCTCATCAAAAGGAATCCACTAACAAGGTTGATCAGGTCTTGTTAACAAACTCATTTCGAATAACATGAAACCAGAGAATTTTCGAATAACACTAGGTTACCTCAATGGGGATATGCACATCCCCAACAATAAGAATATCATATTTCTTCTTGAGAGTAGGAAGAGGAAATTCAAAACCTCCAATAGTGATTGTTGAAACTTTTCCAATAGAATTGATACTGTGGACTTGAGGTTGTTTCCTCGGAAAGTGTACTGTGTGCTCATTACCATTAACATGAAAAGTGACATTGCCTTTGGTGCAATCAATAATAGCCCTTGCGGTATTCAAAAAGGGTCTTCCAAGAATAATAGACATACTACCGTCCTCGGGAATATGAAGAATAACAAATTCCATTAAAATAGTAACACTTGTAACCACAACAGGCACATCCTCACAAATACCGACAGATATAGCAGTTGATTTGTCAGCCATTTGCAAATATATTTCAGTAGGTGTCAACTTATTCAAATCAAGTCTACGATATAAAGAGAGAGGCATAACACTAACACCGGCTCCAAGATCACATAAAGCAGTTTTAACATAGTTTCTTTTAATGGAGCATGGTATAGTTGGTACTCCTGGATCTCCAAGTTTCTTTGGTCTTCCACCCTTAAAAGTATAATTAGCAAGCATGGTGGAAATTTTAGCTTCCGGTATCTTTCTTTTATTAGTAACAATATCTTTCATGTACTTGGCGTAAGGATTCATTTTAAGCATATCAGTCAAACACATACACAAAAAGATAGTTCTAATCATTTCAGCAAAGCGCTCAAAATCCTCATCATCCTTTTTCTTTGATAGTTTAGGAGGAAAAGGCATGGGTTTCTGAACCCAGGGTTCTCTTTCTTTACCGTGCTTCCTAGCAACAAAGTCTCTCTTTCATAACGTTGATTCTTTGATTGTGGGTTATCAAGATCAACAACAGGTTCCGTCTCTACATCATTATCATTGCTAGGTTGAGCATCAATATGAACATCATCATTAACATTATCACTAGGTTCATGTTCATTACCAGATTGTGTTTCAGCATCAGAAATAGAAATATCATTGGGATTCTCAGGTGTGTCAATAACAGGTTCACTAGAATCATGCAAAGTCCTATCATTTTTCTTTTTCTTCCTTTTAGAAGGACTAGGTACATCTACATTAGCTCTCTGAGAATCTTGCTCAATTCTCTTAGGGTGGCCTTCAGGATATAAGGGTTCCTGAGGCATTTTACCACCTCTAGTCATAACTCTAACAGCATTATCATTCCTCTTATTATTTAGTTCATTGAGCAAATCATTCTGAGCTTTAAGTACTTGTTCTATTTGAGTGGTAACCATAGAAGCATGTTTACTAATAAGTTTAATTCACCTTTAACATTAGCCATATAATCACCCAAGTGTTCAAGCATATCAGCATTGTGTTTCAATTGTCTACCAACATAAGCATTGAAGTTTTCTTGTTTAACCATAAAGTCATCAAACTCATCCAAGCATGGGCTAGCAAACTTAGTAAATGGGATTTCACATTTATCGAATCTATAGAGAGAATTTACCTTTACTACCTGTGTCGGGTTATCAAGACCATGTATTTCTTCAACAGGCAACAAATTAAGACCATGTATTTCTTCAATAGGTGGTAAATTCTTAACATCTTCAGCTTTAATACCTTTTTCTTTCATAGATTTCTTTGACTCTTGCATATCTTCAGAACTGAGAAATAGAATACCCCTTTTCTTTGGAGTTGGCTTAGGAGTTGGTTCAGGAAGTGTCCAATTATTTTCATTAGTCAACATATTATTCAATATCAATTTAGATTGATCAACAGTTCTTTCCCTGAAAACACAACCAGCACAACTATCCAGGTGGTCTCTAGAAGCATCGGTTAGTCCATTATAAAAGATATCAAGTATTTCATTTTTCTTGAGAGGATGATCAGGCAAAGCATTAAGTAATCGGAGAAGCCTCCCCCAAGCTTGTGGGAGACTCTCTTCTTCAATTTGCACAAAATTATATATTTCCCTTAAGGCAGCTTGTTTCTTATGAGCAGGGAAATATTTAGCAGAGATGTAATAAATCATATCATGGGGACTATGCACACAACCAGGATCAAGAGAATTAAACCATGTTTTAGCATCACCCTTTAATGAGAACGGAAACAACTTAAGGATAAAGTAATAGCGAGTTTTCTCATCGTGAGTAAAGAGGGTGGCTATATCATTTAATTGAGTAAGATGTGCCACCACAGTTTCAGATTCATAGCCATAAAAAGGATCAGATTCAACCAAAGTAATTAACTCAGGATCTACAGAGAAATCATAATCCTTATCAGTAATAAAGATAGGTGAAGTAGCATAAGCAGGATCATATTTCATTTCTAGCATTCAGAGATTTTTCTTTCAGCTTAGCTAATAATTTATTAAGATCGCTTCTATCATTGCAGGCAAGAAAGTCTCTAGCAGTTTCTTCATCCATAACATAACCCTCAGGTACAACAGGTAATTCATATCTAGGTGGAGAATCTTCATCATCACTTTCAGCAATATTATCAGATTCAATAATTTCATTCTCTCTAGCCCTAGCAAGTTCTTTGTAGTGACCCGGCCTGAATGGATCAAGTCTGTGTGCTTAAGTGTCATCCCTGGATCGGTATGCTGACACACATAGTACTCGAGAATTTATAACAGAGGTAAATCACATGTATAAGTAACGTAAATACTATTACCTCAATCCAAATAGCGGAAGTAACAAGGTTGTGGATTCCCATCAACACCAACGGCAAAGTTGAGTGTAGAAATCGTAACCCTAACGTATCACTTACTCGTCGTAAGAAATCCTGCAACATGAGATGTTGCAGCCACAAAGGGTCAGTACATTGAATGTACTGGCAAATTCACACCATAGAGAATGATGAATAAAGGCTATCACTACATGCATATTTGGCTGGTGGAAAAGCTCTATGGTTATAAGGTTTTTGCGAAAAGCCAATTTTTCCCTACTACAAAGGAATAAATTTTATTTAACTATCATGGTGGTTGTTAATCATTGATAATGGTTGACAGCATTCTCAATCCCAATTAAGTAACATCATTAAACCCAACAAAATTATTTAAAGTCACATGATGAGATTCACATGATAATCCAAGTACTAGATACTCAAAACGTCCATAACCGGGGACACGGCTAATCATGATTAGTTTATACACTCTGCAGAGGTTTGCGCACTTTTCCCCACAAGACTCGATCTCCTCCATTGGATTTCTCGCACTACATGGTGTTTGAGAAACGGATGACCGAGACATAGTCTTTCAGAAGCGTTTGCACCTTACGATGGGTAGACCGTACCACCTACAACCCCTACATGTGCTAGTCTACCACTGTAAGAGTTCACACGACTTAATCAACTATGCTAGAGCCCATAATAGCTTGTGGCTGCACACGGAAGTTTCTAGCATGAATAATCTTATGATCCCTTTGAGCCTGGGTGGGATGATCAGTCCGCCACCCAGGCTCAAAGGGATCATAAGATTATTCATGCTAGAAACTTCCGTGTGTAGCCACAAGCTATTATGGGCTCTAGCATAGTTGATTAAGTTGTGTGAACTCTTACAGTGGTAGACTAGCACATGTAGGGGTTGTAGGTGGTACGGTCTACCCATCGTAAGGTGCAAACGCTTCTGAAAGACTATGTCTCGGTCATTCGTTTCTCAAACACCATGTAGTGCGAGAAATCCAATGGAGGAGATCGAGTCTTGTGGGGAAAAGTGCGCAAACCTCTGCAGAGTGTATAAATTAATCATGATTAGCCGTGTCCCCGGTTATGGACGTTTTTAGTATCTAGTACTTGGATTATCATGTGAATCTCATCATGTGACTTTAAATAATTTTGTTGGGTTTAATGATGTTACTTAATTGGGATTGAGAATGTTGTCAACCATTCTCAATGATTAACAACCACCATGATAGTTAAATAAAATTTATTCCTTTGTAGTAGGGAAAAATTGGCTTTTCGCAAAAAACTTATAACCATAGAGCTTTTCCACCAGCCAAATATGCATGTAGTGATAGCCTTTATTCATCATTCTCTATGGTGTGAATTTGCCAGTACATTCAATGTACTGACCCTTTTTGGCTGCAATGTCTCATGTTGCAGGATTTCTTATGACGAGTAAGTGATACGTTAGGGTTATGATTTCTACACTCAACTTTGCCGTTGGTGTTGATGGGAATCCACAACCTTGTTACTTCCGCTATTTGGATTGAGGTAATAGTATTTACGTTACTTATACATGTGATTTACCTCTGTTATAAATCCTCGAGTATTGTGTGTGTCAGCATACCGATCCAGGGATGACACTTAAGCATAGAGACTTGATCCATTCGGGTCGGGTCGCTACAAGATGGTATCAGAGCACATGTTGACTGTAGGACGTGACCCTAGAAACTGGCAAGCCCATGGCGAAGATTTTTCTCTACAACTTTCCCTTTCAAAAAGATCTTTTACCTCTCTTCTCTTCTGAGCATATTCAAAAATTCCCTTTAGTGAGACCATACCCCTTTCCCCTTTTAACCACACGAAGATTCGACTGATGAGACCACTCCAAGAAGTACAAGATATCGGACAACTAAGATATTTTTCGTGCATCTGAATAATGGAAACTACAACGGTTGAAGACCGAAGACAAGTAGAATTTGAAGGCTCTGAAGAATTTCCAGATTAGTAAGACATAGGGAGGCTACCCTTATGGAACTTGGCAGACTATGGAAGTTGTCAAATAACCGAGATCAAGGTGTATCGGTGAAATACTGAAACAAGGAGCATGCGAACTTGAAGTTTTGTCAAAGAAAACCCTAAGGCAGGAGATATCAACTATGGAATGATAGCTCATGGGAATGACAAGAGCAGAAACATGGTTATCTGTGATGTCATCGCCCGTTTATGCTATTGTCACCATGCTGAGTTAAGGATGCATTTCTTCAGAATGGATTGGATGGTAGAAGGCTGATGGAGCATCTATCAGCAGGAGGTGAAGTTTTAACCTTAGCCGGAGTATCACCAGGATCTGGAGTAGTACATCAAGAAGTTAAGATGGACCTACAAGAAGCCGCATTTGACAAGAAAGCAGTTCGTGAAGAACACGGGACCCATAAGCTGAAAGTAGCCAAGCTGGAGGAGCAAAACCTCGAGAAAACTGGAGATTCGTCAGGAACTAGACCATGGTTCATGTGAAGGATGTCAAAACCCGAAGTTTGGAACACAACTCCAGAATATTAAAGGACGTCACGAGAGACTTCGCGTCAACAGAGTTGATCTGGCAAAAGAACTTGAGAAAGACAAGCATGATTGGAAGAAGCCATTGGGGGCGTGAACAAAAGTGGAAGAGTGTGGCGACATTGAAGATTTATTGACCTTTAGAAGACCAAACCCCTGTTATATACCTACGTTAGATGCGACGTTTGTGAGCTGTCATTTGTTTGATGTTTTTCCTGACGGCCACAAAATAAAATCTGTCTTTTCAAAACTTTGTTTGTATTGTGTGTATCCCTCTCTATCTCTCTTATCGCACCCCAAACCCATGGACCCAATAGAGGATGAATGAAGATGAGCTTGTATTTTCTGGACCGATGAGTCAGTTGGAGATGGACCGATGGATTCAGAACATGGAGGATCACATGGAGAATAACCCTATAGTCGGAAAGGATATGACCCAGCATGCTCTTCAGTGCTTTGAAAGAGGTGCTGCTACTTGGTGGAGAATGTACCAAACCATCAATGGGTGGCAAGGAGTAACCACTTGGAAAGAATTTAAGTTGACTCTGCCAAAGTCTCGGCTTGTGTCCCAGAAGTTGAAGCCTTATGGAAAGGATATGAAGAAACCTTGTGCATGCAAGATTTGTGGAGAAATCGGACACAACCATAAAGAACACAAGGATGAATGCCCTAATTGTGAAGGAAGTCACCCGGTTGAAGAATGCCCAACTAGGCAGATTACTTGTTTCTTGTGTGAAGGGACTACCCACTATCCTGCTCAGTGTCACATTTACCCCATGGTACAACGAACCATCCAGCAGAAGAAAGAAGTAATGAAAGGAGCCCTTATGGAAATTTTAGAAGAAACTGTGATGAAGGAAGAGGTGGGGAACACACCCAAAGAAGAACCAATTAAACCCTGCACCAAGTCATGCTATTCATGTGGGGAAGAAGGACACATCTCCCAGAATTGCATGAATGGGGATCTAGTAGAATTCCCGACAGAGGAAGTAGAGTATGACCCACAAGAAATAGAAGCCATGATAGGCATGGAACGGTCCAGGAAGAGAAGCAGATTGGATTCCAGGAAGGATCTGAGTCATATCACCTGTTACAGGTGCAAGGAGTCAGGGCACTACCTCAACAGTTGCCCAAAAAGGAAACCTTGATACTTGCCGGAAGTAATATGTTTTAGTTGTAATGGAGCAGGGCACTTTGCCAGAGAATGCCCCAAGGAGAAGGAAACTTGTGCTAGATAGTTGAGTTTGCAACAAAAGAAATGGAGTAGTAGAAGTGAGAACATTTTCTTTTATATTGAGGTGTTGAGTTGAGACATGTAATGGAAAAGCGAGAGATTGTAATCACTTGAGAATGAATAAAGTTAGCATCGTTGGTACTGATATGGATGTTATGAGTTGTTAATCTATGAAGAAGAATTTTGGCCATTCTGAGGATATGAGAAATATGGTCTATGGAAGATTTGTGCATTTTAAGGGTGGTAGTACCCTGTAAGAACCGTTGACCCCTAGAAAAGATAAGGATACTCCATTGAGTGGATTTCGGACAAAATGCATACGAGTTTTGTCTCGATATGTGTGATGCCCCAAGAGTATGTGGGATGAAGTTGGAGACTGTCAGTTGTTTGGACCAAATGTGATCAAGGAGTCAGAAGAGAATGTTAAGTTGATTCGAGATAGACTGAAGGTAGCTCAGTCCAGGCAGAGGAGATATGCAGACTCAAAAAAAACGCAAGGAGGTAGTCTAAGAAATTGGAGACAGAGCATGTCTTCATGTGTCCCCTCTGTGAGGAGTTAAACGAATTGGAGTTAAGGTAAAGTTAGCCCCGAGATTTGTAGGACCATACCGAGTTTTGGAGCATATGGGAGAAGTGGCCAACAAGCTTGGAGTCACCCGAAGGACTTTCAGGAGTTCGTGATGTGTTTCACGTTTCCCAGTTGAAGAAGTGCCATGAAAAGATGGACAATATTTCCTTGTAAGGACGGTTGACCCTAGAAAGGATAATGATGTTCCATGAAGTGGAATATGGACTTCATAAGTATAAGTTTTTATCTCGGTATGAGGGATATCCCACGAGGATGAAGAGATAAATTACTATTGGATATAAAGGAGGTAAGATGTCGGAAATATGGATCAATGGAAACTCCATGATGAGTCTGAGTAAATCATGTCCTAGTTTGGTGCCAATAGAAGGAAGAAAGACAGTACAATTGGATGGATTTAAAGAATACTAGGAAGTTGGAAGTTGGAATAATGATCCGTTGCCCGATGATAAGTTCAAGGACTACAATTGATGAGATGGGCCATAACCCATAGGCCCCAGGACCTGCCAGGAAGCAAGCACACTCTTGCTGAAGGAAAAACCCTGGAAGAGGATATGCCCTTATCGATAGACGATCTTATAGGAGTAACGCAAAACCTGAGAGTTGTGAAGGAACGATAGATGGTTGTTTGGCTTGCAGAATCTATGGATTACTCCGAACTTGGTTCGTCAACAAGAGAAATTCCGCAATGCTTGTGAGGATGACCGAGTGTTAGTATGTGAGATTCGCTAAACTGTATACATGGTAATGATTTGGGTGCGGGATGGATTGATCACCATACAGACTTACTCATATTATTCGCCTTGCTATATGGGATGGTAAATTTGAGTGACTTTACCTATAGTAGAGAGACGACGATATTAAACCTTGTTTGAACCTTAGAATGGCATAAGTATTTTTTCCCTTGTGCACGGCAGTTGTTGCCAACCGTAGGTTATACAGTGAGATTCAACCCAGACCCATTTCCTGCAGGAGAAACCATAAATGGTTGACCACCATGAAATATTGATAGTTGTTTAGTTTTGGCACCAGACCCGTCAACTAAGAAGATCTCGGAGTAACCTTACAAATAGGAAGGGACAGAAGAATTGAGGAAAAGGTTATGCCACTACCGAAAGAGCCAGATAAGGAATTATCCTGAAGATCTGAGAAGACCGACACTGATAACAATATGGATGAAGTATATGAGTTTTGATGGAACCGTAACAATGTTTCTAAGGGTGGTGGCACCCGAGACCCCAGAGACAATCGATGGATTTTGAGAAGACGCCGAATCTAACCTATTTCTAGCCTCTCCGAATCTCGAGGACGAGATTCATTTTAAGGGTGGTAGGTTTGTAACATCCCAAAATTCTAAATTCTGGAATGTTATAATAAATAGATAGAATTGATTGATTGTTTGATTGATTGTGTGAAATTGAGTGAAATTCGAAACTTTTTGAAAGTTAAATGAGAGGGAATAAAAGGACTTTCCCAACCTTTCATATTTGCTTTCTGATCTCCATGAATTCAAATTCTTTTCAAATACAAAACCCTTGAGTGAAGATGATATGACTTCTTCCATTTAAATTAAATTAAAGGGTATTTGAAAATAATTGAATTTCATTTGGAAATATTTCAATTCATAAACTTCATGCAACTCAATGATTTTCATGAGAGAAGATAAAATGACTTCTTCAAATTTTATGAAATATGAGTTGGGAGTTTCAAAGAATTACATTCAAAGTTCTTTTGAATTTATTTTCAATTTAGAGTTATTTGAGTTTTATTCAAATTATTTTTCTCCAAAAACAAAATACATGGAAAATAGGGTAACATGATTCCCTAGAATAGAAAATTGGAGAAAAATTAATTTGAAATCATTTTGGTATTTTTTAAAATGATTTTTGTTGGGTTTTAATAGACCAGTAGCACTCTTTGATTTATCTGAATTTGTGTGGATTTTATTTGAAGTTATAAAAATGTTCACGTCGTAGAAAATCTTTTTCTGAAAATTTGGATATATTATATGCCTATATAATATTTTAGTTATTTTTGTTTTTATTACTTTAGTTCTCTGAAAAAATGTTTATTAAAAAAAAACCCTCTTCGCCGACTAGGCCGGCCCAGCTCCCAGGCCAGGCCGCGGCCCAGCCCACCTCCTCGTCGTCCCTGAGCTTGGGAGGGACTCCCGCAGCCGCACGCCATCGCCGGCGCCGTACGCCACCAGGACTCCGCCGCCGCCCTCCCGCATCTGCCCCGCCGCCGCTGCTGCAGATAGCCGCCGCCGCCCTTAGCCGCACCGTCGCCTGCTCGCCCGATCTGCGCCACCGCGCCCTCCGCCGGAGCTCCGCCTGCGCCGCTCGCTTGCCCGCGCGCCGCCGTGGCCGCTCGCCGTCGCCTCGCCTCGCCTTGCCGGAAACCGCCACCGCCGCCGTTGCCGTTGACCCGTCGTGGACCGGTAAAAAAACCGCCCGGTCCGATCCAGTTTATTCTCAGTTTCGTTTTTTCGTTAAACCCGGTTTTGTTTTATTAACCTAGTTATTTAGTGGATGTTCACTAGATTAGATCAGTTAGTGAATGCTTTCGTTCATTAGGACTCTGTAGCGAGCGTTCGCTCGATAGTTTTTTTTCTTTTTCTTTTTTATTTTCTATCCAGGGACCTATTCGTGAAAACTTTCTTCATAGATCAGTCCCTGTACTTCAAATGATCATTACTTTTTACTCGTTAGTCCAAATCCAACAAAACCAACGCCCACGTCTTCTTTAGGATCTCCTCTATCCATTAATCCAACTCAAACATGTTTTTGAAAAGTTTAAAATTTGAATTAGATCAGATTTGAATTCAAACTTCGTTTGATCATAACTTGAGTTTCGTAGCTCCGTTTCAGTTGATTCTTTTTGCAAATCGAAGATCTTGACCTAAACATTCTAATAAGGCCAAATTCACATAATTTTGGTACTGTTAGAAATTGTTTTATGCTGCAAGAGTTATTCGTTTGGTTTTGAAGTTTTCCGAATCGCCCTCTTCGTCCTTTCTGGTCTTTTGAGTGATTGCTTATGTGTGGTTACTATTGCTTGCTTACGATAGATTGGCCGGAGTGTGACGAGTAGAACTATCAAGACTTTTGAGTGCGAATCATCTTCATCAACATTGCAGGCAAGTTCACACTTTGATCATATCCCCTTTCATACCCGGTTTTTATGCATTAGTTTCACCCTCAAACATTGCATGAGTAGGACTGATAACATGTGGGTATTGGGAAGTAGTTGATGAGGTAGGAACCTATTGCCCTGCATTCAAAACTTGGGAGTTACTATTACGTTATGCTTACATTGCCATGCTATGCTCGTAGACGTGGATTGGGTTTGAGAGTATTTCATGACAAATGTGAGATTGTTAATTAATGGTTCAACTTAAGGGTGCAACTTTAATACATATCTGGGTGGATTGCTAGGGGCACCCTGGGGATATACTAGTGGACTTGCCCGGACACCTGGGGAAATACCAGTGTTGTCCTAGGAGACCCCGGGGATATACCGTGTGATCATCCTACGGTTCGCCACCCAGGCTCAAAGGGATCATAAGATTATTCATGCTAGAAACTTCCGTGTGCAGCCACAAGCTATTATGGGCTCTAGCATAGTTGATTAAGTCGTGTGAACTCTTACAGTGGTAGACTAGCAGATGTAGGGGTTGTAGGTGGTACGGTCTACCCATCATAAGGTGCAAACGCTTCTGAAAGACTATGTCTCGGTCATCCGTTTCTCAAACACCATGTAGTGCGAGAAATCCAACGGAGGAGATCGAGTCTTGTGGGGAAAAGTGCGCAAACCTCTGCAGAGTGTATAAACTAATCATGATTAGTCGTGTCCCCGGTTATGGACGTTTTGAGTATCTAGTACTTGGATTATCATGTGAATCTCATCATGTGACTTTAAATAATTTTTTTGGGTTTAATGATGTTACTTAATTGGGATTGAGAATGCTGTCAATCATTCTCAATGATTAACAACCACCATGATAGTTAAATAAAATTTATTCCTTTGTAGTAGGGAAAAATTGGCTTTTCGCAAAAACCTTATAACCATAGAGCTTTTCCACCAGCCAAATATGCATGTAGTGATAGCCTTTATTCATCATTCTCTATGGTGTGAATTTGCCAGTACATTCAATGTACTGACCCTTTGTGGCTGCAACGTCTCATGTTGCAGGATTTCTTGCGACGAGTAAGTGATACGTTAGGGTTACGATTTCTACACTCAACTTTGACGTTGGTGTTGATGGGAATCCACAACCTTGTTACTTCCGCTATTTGGATTGAGGTAATAGTATTTATGTTACTTATACATGTGATTTACCTCTGTTATAAATCCTCGAGTACTGTGTGTGTCAGCATACCGATCCAGGGATGACACTTAAGCACAGAGACTTGATCCATTCGGGTCGGGTCGCTACATTCTTCATCAAGAAATTCACCTAGTGGCACCGTAGTATCAAGCATAGAAGTAGTTTCATCATAAACATCACGCATAGCAGAAGTGGCACCATTAATAACATGCGACCTATTGGAATCAATAACAACAGTAGGTGTCACAAGTTTACTCATAACAGAAGGTGAATCAAGTGCAGAGCTAGATGGCAGTTCCTTACCTCCCCTCGCAGTTGAGGGAAAAATCTTGGTTCTTTGATCTTTCAAGTTCTTCATAATGATAAGCAGATATAAATCCCAAGCTATGCTCCCCGGCAACGGTGCCAGAAAATAGTCTTGATAACCCACAAGTATAGGGGATCGCAACAGTTTTTGAGGGTAGAGTATTCAACCCAAATTTATCGATTCAACACAAGGGGAGCTAAAGAATATTCTCAAGTATTAGCAACTAAGTTGTCAATTCAACCACACCTGGAAACTTAATATCTACAACAAAGTGTTTAGTAGAAAAGTAATATGATAGTAGTGGTAACGGTAGCAAAAGTAATATTTTTGGGTCTTGTAGTGATTGTAACAATAGCAACGGAAAAGTAAATAAGCGAAGACCAATATATGAAAAGCTCGTAGGCATTGGATCGGTGATGGAGAATTATGTCGAATGCGATCGATTATGCAACAATTATAACATAGGGTGACACAGAAGTAGCTCCACTTCATCAATGTAATGTAGGCATGTATTCCAAATATACTCATACGTGCTTATGGAAAAGAACTTGCATGACATCTTTTGTCCTACCCTCCCGTGGCACCGGGGTCCTATTGGAAACTAAGGGATATTAAGGCCTCCTTTTAATATAGTACTGGACCAAAGCATTAACACATAGTGAATACATGAACTCCTCAAACTACGGTCATCACCGATAATGGTCCCGATTATTGTCACTTCGGGGTTAATGGATCATAACACATAATGGGTGACTATAGAATTGCAAGATAGGATCAATAACTCTCATATATTGATGAAAACATAATAGGTTCAGATATGAAATCATGGCACTCGGGCCCTAGTGACAAGCATTAAGCATAGCAAAGTCATAGCAACATCAATCTGAGAACATAGTGGATACTAGGGATCAAACCCTAACAAAACTAACTCGATTACATGATAAATCTCGTCCAACCCATCACCGTCCAGCAAGCCTACGATGGAATTACTCACGCACGGCGATGAGCATCATGAAATTGGTGATGGAGGAAGGTTGATGATGACGATGTCAATGGATTGCCCTCTCTAGAGCCCCTAACGGACTCCAGATCAGCCCTCCCGAGAGAGTTTAGGGCTTGGCGGCGGCTCCGTATAGTAAAGCGCGATGAATCCTTCTATCCTATTTTTTTCTCCCCGAACGTGAATATATAGAGTTGGAGTTGAGGTCGATGGAGCACCAGGGTGCCCACGAGGCAGGGGGCGTGCCCAGGGGGGTAGGCACGCCCCCACCCTCGTGGACAAGGTGTGGGCCCCCCGGCATTGATTTTTCACCAGTACTTGTTGTTAATTCCAAAAATAATCTCTGTTGATTTTCAGGGCATTCTGAGAACTTCTATTTTTGCACAAAAATAACACCATGGCAATTCTGCTGAAAACAGCGTCAGTCCGGGTTAGTTCCATTCAAATCATGCAAGTTAGAGTCCAAAATAAGGGAAAAAGTGTTTGGAAAAGTATATACGACGGAGACGTATCAACTCCCCCAAGCTTAAACCTTTGCTTGTCCTCAAGCAATTCAGTTCATAAACTGAAAGTGATAAAGAAAAACCTTTACAAACTCTGTTTGCTCTTGTTGTTGTAAATATGTAAAGCCAGTATTCATGTTTTTAGTAAAGATTATGAACTAACCATATTCACAATAACATTTAGGTCTCATGTTTACTCATATCAATGGCATAATCAGCTAGCAAGCAATAATAACAAATCTTGGATGACAACACTTTCTCAAAACAATCATGATATGATATAACAAGATGGTATCTCGCTAGCCCTTTCTGAGACCGCAAAACATAAATGCAGAGCACCTTTAAAGATCAAGGACTGACTAGACATTGTAATTCATTGTAAAAGAGATCCAGTCACAGTCATACTCAATGTAAACTAACAGTAATGGATGCAAATGACAGTGGTGCTCTCCAACTGGTGCTTTTTAATAAGAGGATGATGACTCAACATAAAAGTAAATGGATAGGCCCTTCGCAGAGGGAAGCGGAGATTTGTAGAGGTGCCAGAGCTCGGTTTTGAAATAGATACGAATAATATTTTGAGTGGTATACTTTCATTGTCAACATAACAACCGAGAGATCTCGATACCTTCCATGCTACACACATTATGGGCGGTTCCCAAGCAGAATGGTAAAGTTTATACTCCCCCACCACCAACAAGCATCAATCCATGGCTTGCCCGAAACAACAGGTGCCTCCAACTAACAATAATCCTGGGGGAGTTTTGTTTGCAATTATTTTGATTTGATTTGCTTAAAGCATGGGACTGGGCATCCTGATGACCAGCCATTTTCTCGTGAGTGAGGAGTGGAGTCCACTCCTCTTGAGAATAACCCACCTAGCATGGAGGATACAGACATCCCTAGTTGATACATGAGCTATTCAAGCAACAAAACATAATGTTTATTTGAAGGTTTGGAGTTTGGCACATACAAATTTACTTGGAACGGCAGGTAGATACCATATATAGGTAGGTATGGTGGACTCATATTGAACAACTTGGGGGTTATGGAGTTGGATGCACAAGCAGTATTCCCGCTTAGTACAAGTGAAGGCTAGAAAAAGACTGGGAAGCGACCAGCTAGAGAGCGACAACAGTCATGAACATGCATTAAAATTAATCAACACTGAATGCAAGCATGAGTAGGATATAATGCACCATGAACATAAATATTGTGGAGGCTATGTTGATTTTGTTTCAACTACATGCGTGAACATGTGCCAAGTCAAGCCACTCGAATCGTTCGAAGGAGGATACCGCCGTATCATACCACATCACAACCACTTTAATAGCATGTTGGCACGCAAGGTAAACCATTATAAACTCCTAGCTAATTAAGCATGGCATAAGCAACTACAATCTCTAATTGTTATTGCAAACATGTTTCTTCCATAATAGGCTGAATCAGGAACGATGGACTAATCATATTTACAAAAACAAAAGAAGTTGAGTTCATACCAGCTTTTCTCATCTCAATCAGTTCATCATATATCATCATTATTTCCTTTCACTAGCACGACTGAATAGTGTGGATAATAATAATAGTGCATGTGCATTGGACTAAGCTGGAATCTGCAAGCATTTAATTCAAGAGAGAAGACAAGGTAATATGGGCTCTTTGTTAGATCAACAATAATGCATATGAGAGCCACTCAACATTTTCATTATGGTCTTCTCCTCTCGACCTCCAAAGGAAAGAAAAGAAGCAAAACTATTTACACGGGAAAGCTCCCAACAAGCAAAAGAAGAACGAGAAATCTTTTTGGGTTTTCTTTTAATTACTACTACTACAGGCATGGGAAGTAAACTAACTAAAAGCTATAACTAATTTTTTCTGGTTTTTCTTAAGGTTTTTCAGACACACAAGAAGAAAGCTTAAAAAGGAAAATAAACTAGCATGGATATTACAATGAAAAAGTATGAGCACCGATAACAAGCATGAGTGTGTGAACATGAATGTAATATCGGTGAGAAATACATACTCCCCCAAGCTTAGGCTTTTGGCCTAAGTTGGTCTATGGCCACGGCTGGCCTGGCGGATATCCAAAGTTATAGTTGGGGTCGTACTGAGAAGGATCCTCCTGGTGCCACTGGTTGGCGATCTCTTTCAGATTCCACTGATAAACAGACTGCCGGTGAGGATCAAATTGTGGTTCCGGCTCTGGCTCTGTAGCTGGTGTGGGGTTTCGGTAGGCGTGAATGGCCTTCGGCGGAACAAGGTACTTGCCTGCAGGTAAGTCAAACAAGGAAGGATCAGGCAACGTAATAGTCTCAGGGTGATTTTTATCAAATATTAGCTTGTACTTAAGCATCTTTTCCTTATTCTTAACGATAAATGATGTGCTACCATACTCTTATAGTCTAGAAAAACAGGAGGCAGCAACTTTTCTTCTTTCTCATAATGCCTAATAGTATGTTAAAATGTGCAGCGAGGCGTGAGGCGAAGATACCTCCCAAGATGGGGCCCTTCATACGGTTAAGATTTAACCGCTTCGCAACAATAGCGCCCAGACTAAATGTGTCATCACGGAACAAGGCATGGCACAAAATAACAATATCAGGGGCACTAAGGTTGCCATAGTTTCCGCGACCAATTAAGCATCTACTAGCAAATATTGCAAAGTAACGTAGAACAGGAAAATGTATGCTAGTAATTCTTGCATCGGAAACCTTCCTCATTTCCCCTACAGCAATCGTATCAATAAAACCCTCCACATCGTTACGATGTGGTTCCTCTATGCTGCTTGGAAAGGGCAACTTGCATACCTCACAAAATTCATAGAGGGTCATCTCCCTATACTCATCATATAAATAGAAATCCACCGAAGGTGGTGATCTCCTAGCATGGAAATGAAAATTTTGCACAAAATTATTAGTGAGTAGGAGATACTGTTCGTGTTGGTCGCGGAGGAAGTCGGTGAGGCCTGCATTCTCAGCCAACTCATAGAAATCATCATAAATCCCGACTGCTCTCAAGAAATCATCACAAGGCCATTCACAAGGATGAACCTCCGCGGTGCGAGGGAGATTATATTTGGGCCTCTCGTCTTCTTCACTTTGCTTATCCTTCGAGGTTCGGCTCAAAGAACCCCTCAATAATCTCTTCATCATTTTCTGAAATTTTTAGTAACTCAAAATAAAAGTGAACCAAACTCAACAATATTGATAGCAACTACTCCTACAAGTGCCTAGAGGCAATATCATGCATTAAAACTACTTGGGACCATATCAATTTGACATGCAAGCTCAAGAACAGGGTCACCTAAGCAACAAAAATTTGCAATAAATAAAGCACCAGAAGAAAAACTAATTGGACCATTGGAGGAGTCACATACCGAAGTACAATCCCCCAAAGCAGTTTTGTGAGTGGAGCTTTGAGCTAGTAGATCGAAAATCGTAGCCGCGCTTCATCTCAGGTTCAGCCGCAAGCACGGCTGGCCCCTTGCGCTTCACATATGTGGCCTTGGTCTTCTTGTCTTCTGGATCAGCTTCCGGGAGCTCGAGGAGGGAGAGGCGCCCCTCCTCACTCTCATGCACTTGGTTGCCATGTTGAACATCTCCAGAGCCGTGCACAGGTCCTCTTGGATGGCAAGCTCCTCTTCATATTGACGTCGCAGATGCCATCAGTGAACACCGAGATGATGGCTTCATCCGACACCTTGGGGATCTTAAGGCAAACACTGTTGAAGCGTTGTATGTACTTCTACAAGGTCTTTCCTGGCTGCTGCTTGATGCGCCCGCCGGTCGCGGGTGCCCTAGAAGTTGGCGACAAAATACTCTCACATCTCATCCCAGGAAGAGATTGATCCCGTGGGGAGGTTGAGAAACCACAAGCGTGCACCATCTTTGAGGGCCATGGGAAACCAGTTCGCCATAACCTTCTCGTCGCTGTTGGCTACCTCGATGCTTAGCTCATATAGCTGCAGGAGCTCAGCAGGGTCGGGGGTGCCGTCATAGCATGGAGGTAGGTCGGGCTTGAACTTCCCTGGTCAGACGATGTTGCACAGTTCTAGAGTGAACGCGCGGCATCCTGCCGTGGTCACGGGAGCCCGCCGTAGAGGTGGAGCCTGGTCTTGGTGCTTGCGCGCCACCACCGCAGGCGGCACATGGTCTTGATGTGGTGGTGCTGGGAGTGCATGCGCATCTCCTTGCGGTCACGGCACCACCTAGCAGCTTGCTTCGTCGCGAGCGGTTGCCCTGTGCTGTAGATCACGCTAAGGGGCCTCCCGCCTTGGCTCGATGATGATGTCCTGCATGGGAGGTGGTGGAGGTGCTCCGTGAGCTACGTCACCAGTGGCAGGCGGCGGGTGAGGCAGCGAGCGAGATGGTGCAGGGGATCCTCCGGCGGCGCTGACGATCTCGGCGATGCGGTCCAGCCAGTCCTTGTAGAGGTTGTTGACCAGGCGGTAGCGCAGAAGCTCACGTGCCATGAGTAGCGCAGCATGCACGTTCACCGAGCCATGACGAGCATCAGAAGACGAGGCGGCCGGAGTCAGGGACGGGGTGGCGGTGCGGCCATCTCGCCACACAGAAGGATGCAACGATGAAGCCTGCTGCTCGTGGCCCGTGAGGCCGGTGGCGGCGTTCGCCACCAGGGACGAGGGACGGCGAGGGCAGCCATTGCCCGCTGGTGCCATCTGAGCGACGCGGGCAGCGAGGGCGGCCCGACGCTCAGCACGAGCCCGAGGAGCGTCAGCCATGGGAGCGGTTGAGTGGTGGCGAATCGTTCGGTGGAAGAGAGGCTCCGACGCATCCCTACCTGGGGCGCCGAATATCGGATTTCGGGTTCCGCAGACCCTTGAGAGGTTCGAACTCTGGGTGTGTGCGAAGAAGTCAACCCCCCGGTCTTCCTACTCGCTAATCTCATGGCCTAGCTCGATGAACTGGAAGGAACGAGACTCAGGAGTTTACCCAGGTTCGGGCCACCTTGCGGTGTAAAACCCTACTCCTGCTTTGTGGTGGATTGGCCTCAAGGGGCTAAGGATGAACTAGTCTAGTGGAACAACTTCAGGAGGAGGCGTGTTCTTGTGCTCGAGTGAGCTGGTGAGCTGGCGAGGATGGAATGGATCCGATCCGGTCTCCCCTCCTCTCTCTATTTCTTCCCCTCACTCGCCCCCCTTCTATGGTGGTGGCTAAGTCCTATTTATAGTGGCCTCGATCCTCTTCCCAAAATGAAGGCGGGAAGGGTTCTCACAACGGCCAAATTTGAAGGGAGACAACTAGTACATGCTATCCTGACAAAAGTAGTCTTCGCCTGCAAAAGCCTCTGGTCGTCACGCTGTGGTGGGCTCGGCGATGACCTCTGTCCTTCCGTCCTGGTGGTCTTGGTCTTGTTGCACCGGAATGGAAACCTTTGGTTGATTCCTCGGGACTCCGCACCTACGCTTGCCTCCTTAGCACCGAAGAGGGGACTGTTGTCCTGCGCCCACTGGCGCTCGCCTGGCCTTGGTCGTCATGGCTCACGTCATCCGAGCCTCACGAGGTGAGGCTTGCATAGGAATCTCCGCTCCTTAGGAGCCAGCCTGAGGACGCTGCTCCTTTTGGGGGTCTTGGTGTTGTCTGCCTCGCGAGGCTTGGCCCCTCGTGAGGGTCTTGAGTTGTCGATGCTGAAGGTGGGCCGTACCAGGCTGTCGATGAAGCCACGCCGTGGGCCGCAGTGATGCGGAGCATCCTATGGACATCACCATGTAAAGAGTCCATTCGGAAAGCGACACGTGCGACATCTACTTCACATACATAAAGGTGAATCATCGCCTTTACGCATGTTCACTTGACCCCTTCGAGGATGGTATACTACTTGACACTCCTCTCGTGTGCTTGCATAGGTATTGTCGAAACACCATGGACGAGGAGGAGGAGTGCGAGCACAAGTGTACAACTACACCATCCGCGAGAGAAGCATGGAAGGGAAGGAAGAAGAGGACCCGCCTAGTCTGGAACGAGCGGTACTACCGCCCACACCAGGCGGTACTACCGCTCTAGGCACACGGGCGGTACAACCGCTCGACTACCGGCCCAGCTTCTGTGTTCGAGCGGTGCAAGGCCGGTACAGCCCCGGTTTCCCCCCCACCTGCGACTAGACCGGTACAACCGGTCCTACCACCGGTACAACCGCTCCCTACCTTCGCGTACACCCCCAGAAACCGGTACCTGAGCTCCTAGCGGTACAACCGCTCACATATCCGGTACAACCGTCCTGCCTGTGCGCAGTGAGACAGGTTTCACCCCATGTATCCCCCAACTTACCCCTTGGACTATATATACTTGTCTCCTAGATCCGTACTAGGGTTAGCAAAGTAATGGCTCATTTAGAGATAGAGCTTTGCTCATCCATTACGGATCTACTCCACGAGAGAGACCTCGGCCCCTCTTCGGAGAAGATCCACCTTGGATTCAAGACCTCTCACGGGAAGATCCCCTCGTGGATTTAAGACCTCCTCATGGAGATGAACCTTACCTTGTATCTTTCCCTTTGTTGTTCATGTACCTTGTGGATCTTGTGTGTTTGATTGTCTAGTGGATGTGTGATTGGACTTGTTCTTGAGTGTTTCCCCTTGTGATTTCTCTCCGTTCTTCCCCGTGTTCTTCGTGTTCTTAGTTGGGATCCACTCCTTTCGTGAAAGATCGGCCATATAGGGTTCCACCCTACATCATCTTGGTATCTAGAGCCACGTTGATCATGATTTCGGAGCCTCCCCGTTGTGTTTTCTAGCTTGATTTTGTTGTGTTCTTCCCCAATTTCAAAAATCCCCACCACAAATAACCCCAATTTTTTTTGATTTGTTGGTGTGATGAAGTTTTGTTGGGCTTGATCCATGGATTTGCTTGGTTTCGAGTGGATCTAGTATCTCCCCAAGTTTCTCCACCTTCCATCCACGAAATCTCCGCAATCCCCCCCCCCCCCGAAATCATCCATTTCCGCCCCAAGCTCATCCCCAATCCAGATGTGAGAAATTTTTCCTGACAACAACGGTACAACCGGCCCCCTGGGCGGTACAACCACTCCCCCATAACCTGATACTTATGCCGGCCAATTCTGGAACTCCGGGACGCTCCAGTAGCGGTACAACCACCCTAGCAAGCGGTACAACCGCCCCTCCAAGTTTCAGCACTAGCTGATTGACAGTTTTGACCATAACTTTCACATCCAGAGTCTGATTTTCGCGTTCTTTAGCTCGTTGAGTAGCTATTGACATCCTCTTTCCATCTGTATAGGTTTCAACACTATTTGACTCCATTTTTTTGGAACTTTTGCATCTTTGCCTAGGGCTTCCACCATTCCTCCGCAAAACCACCATTAGCCTTCCGCAACCTAACCAATTTGTTCCCCATAGCATTTGTGGTTGCTTGAGTTGTGATTCGAGCCTCCTAAGGTGTTTTGGCTACTTAGGGACGGTTGCTTCTTCATCAACCACCACCACCACTTCCGCATAGGCTTGCCCTCCATACACTTACGCCACCCCAACTTAACCCAATTTTGTTTGTGTTGTGAGTTGTGTCTCCTAAGGTGTTTCGGCTACTTAGGGACCGTGCTTTCAACTGCGACACCATGTATAGCCCATCATACCCTTCTGCCACCTTAACCCTTTTTTGACCGGGTTTCCACCATAACTTCCGCAACCACCACCACATTCCCGCTACCACCATTTTGACATTTGAGATTTTGAGTTCGCGGTTTTTCCGTTTCCTAAGGTGTTTCGGCTACTTAGGGATGAGTCTCCATCATCTTGGTATCTACATCAAGATCACGGCCACTCATCATCACCGCGGATAGTAACCTCCATATCATCTTGGTATCGTGGTACCCCTCCATTGTATATTCCCTTGCCATTGCATTGATAACCCCTAGCCCATTTTGCGTCACTTGCCTATCGAGACTAGCCATTTGAGTATTGCCGGCAATGTTACTTGTGCACATTAGTGATCTACACCATACATTGCATACATACCATATCATATTGGTATCATATCATCCCTTGTGTCACAAGATTGTTCCTGTATATACCTAATTGCTATCTTGGTTTGTTCATTTCGCAAAGTGTCATCCAATAAAAAAGCTTTTAAGCACAGAAAAAGAGAGAGCAAAGAAGCTTGTAAGCAATAGCCATAGCATCATAACACATTGCATATAAGATTGTCATATCCGATCATCTTGGATCATAGCACCGGAACATCATACATATATAGCATACTTGGGATAGAAGTCATCGCATTTTTGTCTCCTATAGGTTGTGCACAAGTGTCGTATCCGCCTGTTGAGCAATCGTGCTAGCGTCTCTCTAGAGTTGTGCAACAAGATCATTTCCCGTGGATTCCACATTTTGAGCTCATTCCTTGGTTGCACGACCCCATTTATCTATCTGTGTGTGTGTGTTTCCATGAGCCATATGTTTCTATTGGTCTACTTGTTTCACTTGCGAATTTGTGAATCTCTTTCAACATTATTGACTCTTGCTAACATTTTACATCAAAATTTTTTGTGCCACTATCCTCACCGAGCTACTCCATAAGCTTTACTTGATAGGTGTGAGTGAACAAGTCCAGTACCAATTCCACTATTCTTTCATCTCACATTGAGTGAAACGGGATACATCCTCAACTTTGGGAAAAAGGTAACTTGGTATTGTTTATCTCATTTCCTACTCACCTCTACTCGAGTCTTGTGATGGATAGGCAAGGCATTTCACCTTTGTTCTACAACAACAATGAGTGCGATGCCACGAATAACTCTATCGACGCCAAGATGCAAGCTCAAATGGAGGAGATCAAGGCCCCCATCAAGTTCTACAAGCGATCTTCCTCATCTTTGAAAAGACGCTCAAGTACACATGCTTCCAAGCTACCATCTCCGGCAAGGTCACATCGGCACAAACACCATCACCACCACGAACGTGAAGGTCAAGAGCTCAACACCAACAACCGCTCAATGACTTCACCATCTCCCTTGGCATCTTCGCCTTCGTATATACCGCATCTTCACCAACAAGCACCTCAATACTACGCTCAAGAGAAGCTCCCCAAGCTCAAGTATGCGACTTCCACGAGCTACTATGACCTCGACACTGACCACAAGATTCCTTTCTATGGGACTCAGGAACCCGATGAGTATCTTGAGTGGGAGCGCCTAATGGACGACTACCTCAAGCTACATCAAGTTCCTCCCGAAGATCAAGTGAAGTGCGCCACAACAAACTTCCACGATTACGCATCCACATGGTGGCTTCACACACCTTCGGAGAGCTACGACATGAGTTGGCCCAAGACGAAGAGAGCTTTGCGATGAGAGTCCGTGCCTCCAACCTACATGGAACAACTTCAACGCCAATTGGAGAACACCATCCAAGGATCCAATTCCATCGACGAGTACTTCAAGGAGATGAAGATTGCCTTGCGACGAGCCGGCATGGACGACCCCATTTTGATGAAGTTCCACTTCATGATGGGATTGCACAACGACATCTCCAAGACGATCTTCCTCGAGAACTACAAGTCCCTTGACGACAACTACATTGGTGCTCTCAAGGCGGAACAAGAACTCATGAAGGCCAAAGCTTCTCCACCCCAAGCTCACTTCGCGCCGACCAAGCTCCCTGAGAACGAGCATGAGGCTAGTACCACCACGATGTCCAAGCCCGACGAGCTCCAAGACGATGCTCCCATGTTCGACTTCACCGCCATCCCTCTTTGTGGCATTGATGGTGCCAAGTCTACTTCGACTCTTTTTTAAGACGGTGTGGCGACGACTACGACTATGGAGCCAATCAAGGAACATGCTTTGGAGGCGAGCAACATGGTGACGAGCAAGGATGATGCTTCCATCTTAGAAGGCGAGAGTGATGATGTGCCATCTTCGGCCTTCACCCACGACAACAACAACGAGATTGTTGAGCATGCGATTTTCCCTTCAACCATGGCGACGTATGATGACTTGAGTGACTTGTGCCACCATATTGAGAGTGAGAGTTACTTCACCACTAGCCCCATATATGATGATTTTCCCTAATTCCCATGTGGGGAGAGCCACAACCCCCACCAATTAAGTGAGATGAGTGACTCCACCATATGTGACATTGAGTGCACCTACCTTGAGGGAGTGAGTGAACCACCACATAGAGAGAGTGAGGTAGTTGATAGGGCATGTGAGGCCACTTGTATTTCTAATGACTTAACCTCTACCTCTTTCGTGTCTTCTCATTTGGTGCTAGGTCCTATATATGATGACACACCGATTCGCGACGACTTCGTTGTTCCTTTGGACAAGACGATGGCCATTGTGGAATATGATGCACCCCCACATGGTTCCATCAAGTTGATGATGATGATGACCACCATTTGGTCTTTCCCACCTCAGCTACACCACTTGAGTGGAATGACAATGGTAACATAGGTGAAGGTGATTCTCTAGTCCCACTAGTGGACATTCTTGACATTGATTGCTTGCATGATGTTGATCCACCTAGTACCATGCTTCATGCTAGTATGATTTCCCCATGCGATGATTTACCCATTTACGATGAGTATGATGATTCTAATGTGGAGTCTATTAGTTGTGATGCCATGCTACATAGGATTTCTTGTGACAATTCTCTAGGTTACATCATGTTTGACAATCCGCTTGACTTGTCATATGCTATGCATGAGATCAACAATATGTCATATTTGCAATCTCATCGTAGTGACTATGCATATGCCATTCAAATTAACCCAATTTGCACTTGTGGCATAGATGACAAGCCTATGGTTATTGGCATTTGTTTTTCTTGTGATGATATTGATATGCTCCCTTTGCATCATTTATCTCATATGCCATGACCACCTAGCTTCGGATATGCGTTGTTTTGGATGTTCTCCATTTCCTCCATATGATGTTTCCAATATTTCTCATTAGGAGACCCCCATAGTTTCCTCATGCATTTTAGGAGATTTTGTTTCATCCTATTCATTGCATGATCCTCATACTTATGTGCACAATATGCTTCCCATGAATAAACATGCTATTGATGTGCCATATACTTGCATTCTTTATTTGTGTCCCCATCATGTCATACACAATAACTATTCTTTCATGATGGATGACACGTTCTTATACCATGCATCAAATTTCTTTGACCGATGCTTATCTTGTACTAACTCACACATGCACATACACATCACGATGGATGATGTGTACATTTACCACACACACAATTTCTTTGGTTTGTGTCTCTTTTGTGTAGGTACCCACGAATACTTGTCAACCTCACAATCCCATGAGTTGACAAAACGAGCTCTAGAGAGCAATGAATACTTGGGATCCCATGGATTATCCTTCCCACCGCTCTCTTCGCACAAAGACTTCGCGCATTTCTTCTACATGACCCTCACTTGGCTATGGGTTATTGTCCATTATATATTATATGCCCATCTTTCCATGTTCACTTTGCATGATATGCTCATTTCCATTTGGATGACATGCTTTAGTGACCCATGCTTTGCATTACACATGATGATCGATTCTAGTACTTGTATGTCTATTTGCAAGCTTGGTGGAGATATTGCTTGTTATTACCATTATTGCTTTGTGCCCCATGCCTATGATGATAATATGATCTTGCTTTGTGTTCGTGCTTGCGATATGTCATGTGCATTGCCCATGCCTATTATTTGCTCTCATGACATGATTGCCATGATTTCCTCTAGTATGTTGCATCTTCGCACTACTAGCTTAGACGCCTTGATTACTATGCTTGCTTATGTTGCATCACCAATGATTCATACTTGCTCCTTTCATGTGGTTGATGACAACCATCTACATGCCTTGCACATGATTATTATTGCTTCTTCTCATATATCTCCATGTGTTGCCTCTCTCATGTTAGACAATTTGCCATGTATTGAGTGCAACAATGATTCTAATCTTGCTCTTGAGATTGCCCCCATAGCATTCTCACATATATTTGGAGATTATGACATAATTCTTGTGAAGCATGCTTGTCTTACCTCTTTGCACCATATACCTAGTGCCATGAATATTGCCATTATTGCATCATACTATTCATGCACTTCCGCTTCTAGTGGTAATGTGCAAGAGAAGAGAACCATCATGATGGAAGATGTGTTTATCTACCATGCGCATACATTCTTTGCTTTGTTTTGTGCATGTGAAGGAAACTTGGACTTCGTGTCAACTTCCACATCATGTGAGTTGACAATTCGAGCTCTTGAGAGGGAACCAGCTTCCACCATGACGCTTCTAAATCATACTTGCTTGTGCTTCGGCATTGTGGAGGACGCACAAGGACATGCTTTCAAGGTGATATTTCTCTTTTGAGAACCCCCAAACCATGAGCATGGATACTATGGATCATACTACTTGTCTTGTTTTCCCCATGAGACTTATTGTTCATCTTGGACCATTTGATTGCACACTTGTTAGATATCTTGCTTCGAATTGTCATTTTCACCATTCCATGCATCATGATATATATGCCTTGTGTGTTGCTTCCTATTCTTGGATTACTTGCTCCTCTCATATGTTTGGTTGCAACAATGTCATCACTTCACATATGCCATGTCTCATTTCTTGTCACATGATTGACTTGATTACCTCACACATGATGAACGATTGCTCTTTCTTTTGTGTTGAATGCCACACTATATTCACTACACCATATGCACATTATGCTTGGATTGTCTTGCACTTGACCCATGTGTTTAGACACTTCAATTTATTTGGTGTTGTGAATGATTCCTATGCCTACCATAGACCTTTCATTGAGAAATTTGTGAATGCTTGCTATGAACTTGAGGTAGATGCTTCTTCTCTTGTCACACATATTTGCATCACTACCTCACATTTAGATGCTTGTCCCCATGATTTCTTTGCTTGTGCTCGATTGATATGCTTACATACCATGACACAATCCTTTGTCAAACCATATGCTTTGCATGACGATGACACTTGTTGGGTGAATCACCGCTTGAATTCTTGGTTTTGCACTAATGCTAACCACATTTGTTTTTCCAAGTGTTTGTTGTCTTTGCTCCTTTTGAAGGAACCCCAAGATGGTGCGACATTAGAGAGTGCCCATTTCGAGTTTCAAGATGACGAGAACTTGGTGATCGACCACTACTACACGGCGACGCCATCTCTTCCCCATGGTGATTTGGATTTCGATCCAAGGTCGGATCTTTCCCAAGAGGGAGGGGATGATGTGGAGCATCCTATGGACATCACCATGTCAAGAGTCCGTTCGGCAAGCGACACGTGCGACATCTACTTCACATACATAAAGGTGAATCATCTCCTTTACGCGTGTTCACTTGACCCCTTCGAGGATGGTATACTACTTGACACTCCTCTCGTGTGCTTGCATATGTATTGTCGGAACACCATGGACGAGGAGGAGCAGTGCGAGTGCAAGTGTACAACTACACCATCCGCGAGAGAAGCATGGAAGAGAAGGAAGAAGAGGACCCGCCCAGTCTGGAACGAGTGGTACTACCACCCACACCAGGCGGTACTACCGCTGAAGGCACACGGGCGGTACAACCGCTCGACTACCGGCCCAGCTTCTGTGTTCGAGCGGTGCAAGGCCGGTACAGCCCCGGTTTCCCCCCCCCCCAGCTGCGACTAGACCGGTACAACCGGTCCTACCACCGGTACAACCGCTCCCTACCTTCGCGTACACCCCCAGAAACCGGTACCTGAGCTCCTAGCGGTACAACCGCTCACATATCCGGTACAACCGTCCTGCCTGTGCGCAGTGAGACAGGTTTCACCCCATGTATCCCCCAACTTACCCCTTGGACTATATATACTTGTCTCCTAGATCCGTACTAGGGTTAGCAAAGTAATGGCTCATTTAGAGATAGAGCTTTGCTCATCCATTACGGATCTACTCCACGAGAGAGACCTCGGCCCCTCTTCGGAGAAGATCCACCTTGGATTCAAGACCCCTCACGGGAAGATCCCCTCGTGGATTCAAGACCTCCTCATGGAGATGAACCTTACCTTGTATCTTTCCCTTTGTTGTTCATGTACCTTGTGGATCTTGTGTGTTTGATTGTCTAGTGGATGTGTGATTGGACTTGTTCTTGAGTGTTTCCCCTTGTGATTTCTCACTGTTCTTCCCCGTGTTCTTCGTGTTCTTAGTTGGGATCCGTTCCTTTCATGAAAGATTGGCCGTATAGGGTTCCACCCTACATCACGCAGGCAGGCAAGTCTGGGTACCCCCGTTCCCAAAACGCGGACAACCTTAACCATCTTTTGATCAACGATCTAGCACTGGTACAACGCGGTGCTATACAAATGGTTTTTAACCCCTTTCAGCGATAGTGTTTTGAACCGTCGCCAAGTGAGTGACTGCGATAGGGGGGGTCCTTCCCACACGACCCAGAAACTATCGGGGATAGGCCCTCCGGTCACACACGCTCGGCAAAGTGAGGTTGTGTGCGACAGGCAAGCGATCAAATATGGTTATACGTATAGTTGTGCTAAAAAATACAATTATACAGGTCAAATCGTTTCTGGTCGTAAGTACGTCCCACACAGTCAGTCTCACCTAAATGTTTCTGTTCGTATGTACATTCCACACAGTCAATCCAAGGAATACGCTTCCGTTAGTATGTACATCCCACACTGTTAATCCAAGAAGTACGTTTCCATTCGTATATACATCCCACACAGTCACTCCCAAGAAAATGTTTCCATTCGCAGGTGCATCACACACAATTTTCCTCATTAGATCGTTTGTGATAGCATTAACATTGTACATGATATTAACAATTTTATCGTTTGCGTTATTGAATGCATCTCACACGGTGCATAGAAAAAATTATGTGGCAAAGGTTGTCCATCACACACACTTATTATGTGGTAAACGTTTGTGCAAGGTGGCCTAACAAAAACAGTTTTCAAGAGGATGTCGTGTGTGATTGTTCGTTGATCCAACATAGCTTATTCCTAAAAACTGTGTGCGTTGCGTGAAGTCCACGGTGTTTTATCAATAACCGTTTGCAATAGGAAAACCCAATTAGCAGGCTAAATTTCCTATTATTAATAATCCATTTATATTAATCTAACTCACATTTCATATTAAGCACACAATATATTTCATTTTCATATTAAGGACGCACGGTTTCATAATTGAAATACATTACATTACAACATCATATAGCTTCAGCACTCAGCTACCCCATTACACAACTGCACCAACACCAAGTTTCACATGCAACTTCTATAACCTTTTGAAATTAGCATCATAGACGATACATAGACAGATGAATCTCATATGGAAAACTGGTGAAGCGGAAGGAGAATATTCAGAATTCATTGATGTTGAATGTCTTTGCAACTTTGGGCCAGTGCCTGTGGATGATTGTCCGTCCATCCTTCGTCCTCTTCAGGAACAATTCAATATTGAACCATGGATGTTGAATGAATACCTTCCTCGCCTCCTGTCCATATAGGTGGTTTGAGAGATAATCATCAGTCAACTGCTTTGGAAAGTCCTGAAAACAAGGATGTGCATAAATATCTTCTCTATATTGAAAATGGGGCAAAGGAATAAAAATGGCAAGGTATAATAGTTATTACCATCCTGTAGTGAACTGATGTCTTCTTCATTGTGCAGACAAAGACCTTGTTATTTTTTGTCGCCAATTTTTTTTGTCCTAACAATCTTTCTGAGTTTCTTGACTTGACTTATATTCATGGACAGTTCATTTCCCCATATGCAAAAAGGGTCAAACAGTGGGTCAAAACCTCTGACAGCAGAACCTACATGTGCAAGACCAAATTGTTAAAAACCTATTAGAATGGTTCCTGCAATTGCACAATAATGTGCTATTAGACAAAGGACCATGCGTGTGCAAACCTCAATTTTATATCTCAGTGCTTCCCATTGTTTCCCTGCAACACAAATAAGGTAGTTAGTGATCAGGTTAAGTGAGGGTTCGCATGCTATCAGTAAAATATGTTGATGAAAAATAAGCACATTGCAGATTCATCAGATTAATTCAAGGCACATGGAAAACCCATTTATCCAAACCAAGCATGATTAAGAACTAGGAAATATAACAATTATATATGTTTCTCATATATTAAGTGTAGCCAAATTTGATTTATTCCTCATGTGCACAACAATACGAAATTCTACCCACGACAATTGGACATCGCGTTGCGGAATTGAACCAAACAGTTAACTAAACACCACAACAAATGAACAAAACATTAACTGAGCACCACATTGCACAATGTAACATACTCCTAATAGAAGATAAGATAGTTAACCAAACCAAGCATGCTTAAGAACTTGGAAATATAGCAATTGTATTTGTTTCTCATGTATTTAGTAGAGCCAAATTCAATTTATTTCTCACATGGTATACAATAACAGAATGCAGCCACAACAATTGAACATCGCATTGCAGAATTGAACCAAACAATTAACTAAACACCACAACAAATGAACCAAACGTTAACTAAGCACCACATTGCACAATGTATAGCATACTAGAAGATCAAAGAGATAACCAAACCAAGCATGCTTGAAAACTTGGAAATATAGCGATTGTATTTTTTTCTCATGTAATTTGTAAAGATAAATTTGATTTATTTCTCACATGGAAGACAATACAAAATTGCACCCTGAAGAATTGAACATCACATTTGTAGAATTGAACCAAACAACTAATTGTACATGATAACTAATTAACCAAATAGTTAATAAGTGAGCACCACATTGCACGACTAGAACATATACACCAGAGCAACATATTGCATGGTAAAAGTAGATAGGACAATTCACTAGAATTTGTTAAGGAAAGGCAGGACCAACACATGCAACGGGTAAATCGAGCATGCTTAACCGACATAGCTAGCAAACTGAACATCGGTCCTTATAGTAAGCTAATAAGACAAGCTACTCCTCATCGTCAGAGATATCGATGATGATTGACTCCTTGGACATGGAAGAGGGCGAGGCCTCCACATCGTGGGTGCCCTCGTCGTAGTGGTGAGTTGTTTGAGCCGCTCCGGGCACCAACTTGCTGGCTCTCGAGTTGAGGTAAGCACAGGCATGCTGAGAAAACACCTCATACTTCATCGAAGGCACCAATGGTGGCCTCAAGAAAACACCATGAATTTTCGTTTAAAGAAGCCAATCGCATTGCGTCATTGGCGCATGAGGCATCAATGGTGGCCTCGATGGTGAGGTGCTCCTCCAAGATCTGGGGGTCGGCACGAATGGCAGCCATCGCGACCTCATCTGTGTGTGTGGCTGCGATTTTGCTTCTCCGCTGCCAAATGCTCCTTGAGCTCCTGGCTATACTGCGTGCACCATGGCTTAGGGCGACGATTATTTGGGGGAGGGGTCGGTGATTTGGGTAGAAGGTGTCGCGCCGACGGTCGGGGCATGTGGGATGTGGAAGGAGGAGGAGGATGGGGGTTGGGTGTGGATTACCTACCTGGATCGATGATGCTGAGCAGCGTGAAGGAGGGTCATCGCCGAGTAGGTGGCGCTGTAAGCAAGGAGTGATGGTTTCAACTTCAAAAGGAAGGCATAAACATGGGAAATGTGGCTTTTGGTAGTGGGGGGCGGGGAGGTAGATATTTTCGCGAAAGCCGAAAATTTTGAATCGGTTCAGCGAAAAAACTAGAGTGCAAAATGTCATCAGACACTGTCCCTTATTCGGCATTGTGTATGATATGTGAACATCACAAATGATACATATAGCTTAACTCGTGTGTGTGATGAGTTTGAACGTGAAAAATTTTGGTTCGAATTTCCCTGGTTACAGTGGTCATCCACGTCATTGCATAATTTGGGTACACAAAGTAGACTAGAGGACACCCATACTTCTTAATCGAGCAAGTTCAGCAATTAACCAGAGCTAGCTGACCTAAACTTTACTCTAATAAATTAAAGACCCACACTCTTAATTAAACAAAACAAAGAGTACTACTACGGCTGGTGCTCGCCGATCTCCGCCGCCTCATCCATATCCAGCTCACGCCTGATGATCTCCTGGAGAAGGGGCTCCATGGCATCCATCACAGCATACTCAGCAAGCATCTCGCCATCTGCGTCCGCCATATCTTTGGAAAAGGCCGCCATGAGCTAGGCGTGGGCGGCTGATGTCTGCTAGAACTACATCGGTATTTCCCCGAAGAGGAAGGGATGATGCAGCACAACAACAGTAGGTATTTGCCTCAGTGATGAGATCAAGTTTATTGAACTAGTAGGAGAACCAAGCAACACTATGTAAACAACACCTACACACAAATAACAAACACTCGAAACCCAACGTATTAAAGGGGTTGTCAATCCCTTTCGGGCAACGGCGCCGGCAATTGGCAAACAATGTGAGAGAGTTGTAATAATTTGATAGATAGATCGCGTGGGAACGCGAGATAAAATAAATTTCAGCAAGGTATTTTTGTATTTTTGGTTTAATAGATCTGAAAATAAAAGCAAAGGAAAATAGATCGCAAAGGAAAATATAAGAAAGAAGAGACCCGAGGGATGTAGTTTTCACTAGTGGCTTCTCTCGAGAAAAATAGTAAACAGTGGGTGAATAAATTACTATTGGGCAATTGATAGAACTTCAAATAATCATGGCGATATCCAGGCAATGATCATTATATAGGCATCACGTCCAAGATTAGTAGACCGACTCCTGCCTGCATCTACTACTATTACTCCACACGTCGACCGCTATCCAGCATGCATCTAGTGTATTAAGTTCATGGAGAAACGGAGTAATGCAATAAGAATGATGACATGATGTAGACAAGATCTATTTATGTAGAAATATACACCATCTTATTATCCTTAATAGCAACGATACATACGTGTCAGTTCCCCTTCTATCGCTGGGATCAAGCACCGTAAGATCGAACCCATCGCAAAGCACCTCTTCCCATTGCAAGATAAATAGATCAAGTTGGCCAAACAAAACCCAAATATCGGAGAAGAAATACAAGGCTATAAGCAATCATGCATATAAGAGATCAAAAAAGACTCAAATAACTTTCATGGATAAAAAGATAGATCTGATCATAAACTCAAAGTTCATGGGATCCCAACAAACACACCACAAAAAGAGTTACATCATATGGATCTCCAAGAGACCATTGTATTGAGAATCAAACAAGAGAGATAAAGCCATCTAGCTACTAGCTAGGGACCCGTAGGTCTACAAAGAACTACTCACGCATCATCGGAGAGGCACTAATGGACATGATGAACTCCTCTACGATGGTGTCTAGATTGGATCTGGTGGTTTCTGGAATTGCGTTGGTTGGAATTGATTTTCGTTGAATCCCCTAGGGTTTCTAGAATATTGGGGTATTTATAGAGTAAAGAGGCGGTTCGGTAGGCAATCGAGGTGGGCACAACCCACCAGGGCGCGCCTGGACCTCCAGGCGCGCCCTGGTGGGTTGTGCTCCCCTCGGAGCACTCCCCAGGTGCTTCTCCGGCCCATTGGATGTCTTCTAGTCCAAAAAAATCCACAAAAAGTTTCACTGCGTTTGGACTCCGTTTGGCATTGATTTCCTGCGATGTAAAAACATGCAAAAAACAACAACTGGCACTTGGCACTATGGCAATAGGTTAGTACCAAAAAGTGATATGAATGACTAAAAAATGATTGTAAAACATCCAAGAATGACAATATAACAACATGGAACAATAAAAAATTATAGATACGTTGGAGACGTATCATCACCCCCAAGCTTAATTCCTACTCGTCCTCGAGTAGGTAAATGATAAAAACAGAATTTTTGATGTGGAATGCTGCCTAACATGTCATCTCATATTCTTTTCTTTGTAGCATGGACATTTGAAATTTTATATGGTTCAAAGCAATAGTCTAGTTTTGACATGAGACTTAAATACTCAAGCATATCAATAAGCAACCATGTCTTTCAAAATATCAACGCTAAAATAAGTTATCCCTAGCCCATCATGCTCAATCATTGATCTATTCATGAAACACACTCGGATATTAGCTACACCCAATGCTCAAGTAAGATCATAGTGCCCCCTACACTACAAAAAAATACACTTCCGTGATGATACGTGTTTGTCATAGTAGGTTGCTTTTTTTGTCATGCATGTACATCCATGACAAATTTATGACAGAATCAATATAGTCATACCTGTGCTGTCGTGGAAGTGTTCCATGACATTACCAAAATTATCATCACGGGAGTGTCCACTTCCATGACGATAAATCACGCGTCACAGAAGTGCTTTCATCAAGGGTGACCGACACGTGGCATCCACCATAACGGAACGCCGTTAAGCTATCGGGTCGGGTTTTGGATCCGATAACCCGTTAACAGCCCCGACCAATGGGGATTTTCCACGTGTAAAATCATCATTGGCTAGAGGAAACACGTGTCGGCTCATCGTCGGGACAGATGTCATCCACCCACTGGACATAAGGCGCCTATGATACATCGACACGTGGCACGGCCCAACAAGTTTAAATGGGCCAGCCCAACTAAAGGCCCACAAGATTTTGCGGACCATAATGGGACAACCCAGCTAAAGGCCCACGAGATTTTGCGGACCATAATGGGCTGGCCCGGCTAAAGGCCCACAAGATTTTACGGGCCATAATGGGCCGGCCCAGGTAAAGGCCCACAAGATTTTTGTGTGCCATAATGGGCCGGCCCAGGTAAAGGCCCACAAGATTCTTGCGGGTCATAATGGGTCGGCCCAGCTAAAGGCCCATGAGATTTCGCCGACATTAATGGGCCGGCCCAGCCGTAGGCCCACAAGATTTTGAGGACCCTAGTAGCCTGGCCCATTAACTGGCTGCCATGTTTTGGGCCAAATGCCGGCCCATATTTGATCCGGTCCATTAATGGCCTGCCACGCTCCGGGCCTAATAGTGGCCCATATGAGATCCGACACATTAAAAGCCTACCATGTTCTGGGCCGAATTACGGCCCAGATCAGGTCTGGCCCTTTAAGAGGCTTTGGGCTCAATTATGGCCCATATCAGATTCGACCCGTCAACTGGACACTATGCTTTTGGGCCCACTTGCTAAAGGCCCACTTAGTAATTTGGCCTGATATTAGTTTTGGCCTGTTAAGGGCCCGTTTAACATTTTGGCCCTATATTAATTTCGGCCTGTTAAAAGCCCATCATACAGTTGGGCCTAACTACGGCTCGGTTTGCATCCAGCCTGCTCGCAGCCGATATCTGATTGGGCCAAACAAGGACCCAGACAATTTTGGTCTGTTAAAAGCCCGTGATTTGATTCTCACAATCATGGGCCGGGGTTCATTTCGGGCTGCTGCGTAACTAGTAGGAATTAAGAACAAACCTACTGTCGGTGTCAAAACCGGCGGATCTCGGGTAGGGGGTCCCGAACTGTGCGTCTAGGCCGGATGGTAACAGGAGGCAGGGGACATGATGTTTTACCCAGGTTCTGGCCCTCTTGATGGAGGTAAAACCCTATGTCATGCTTGATTAATATTGATGATATGGGTAGTACAAGAGTAGATCTACCACGAGATCAAGGAGGCTAAACCCTAGAAGCTAGCCTATGGTATGATTGTTGTTCGTCCTACAGACTAAAACTCTCCGGTTTATATAGACACCGGAGAGGGCTAGGGTTACACAGAGTCGGTTACAATGGTAGGAGATCTACATATCCATATCGCCAAGCTTGCCTTCCACGCCAAGGAAAGTCCCTTCCGGACACGGGACGAAGTCTTCAATCTTGTATCTTCATAGTCCAGGAGTCCGGCCGAAGATATAGTCCGGCTATCCGGACACCCCCTAATCCAGGACTCCCTCAGTAGCCCCTGAATCAAGCTTCAATGACGACGAGTCCGGCGCACAGATTGTCTTCGGCATTGCAAGGCGGGTTCCTCCTCCAGGTACTTCATAGAAGATTTTGAACACAAAGGTAGTGTCCAGCACTGCAAAATAAGTTTCGACATATTGCCATAGAGAGAATAATATTTACACAAATCTAATCTGCTGACGTATTCCATAGCGTGACATCACACCACGGCCAAGTCTTTATTCGAATCGTTTTATTGTCCCACCTCAGCACGTTTAGCGAGGCGATTTCCTTGGCACATCTTGTTAAAGCAGAGATCGTGTCCCCTTATTCCGGGATTCTCATCAATACGGGTGTGGGTAACCCAACCGCGCCATTGACTATGGCGCTTGGGAGATAAGCGAGTTTTACCAGGCTGGTGGGGGCGCGTAGTCGCGTCCGCCCATATAAGGGGATAAGGATCCACCTTTTCATCCACGCCTTCTTCCTCCTTTGCCTATCCATTTCCGCGCACTCGAGCTCCAGCGCCCAAGTCCGCACACCCCACCTCAACCTTCTCCAGCCATGTCCGGAGTGGGAGGCAAGTGGATGGTCTCCTCCATCACGGAGGGACACATCAAAAGACTGAGGAAGGCCGGATACTTGTCTAACGACATTGCGCACCGGCTTCCCGAAGAGGGGCAGCTCATCCCCACCCCTAGGCCCCATGAGAGGGTGGTGTTCCTCCCTCGTTTCCTCCGCGGATTGGGCTTCCCTCTCCACCCATTTGTCCGGGGGCTCATGTTCTACTATGGCCTGGATTTCCATGATCTGGCCCCGAACTTTGTCCTCAACATCTCGGCGTTTATCGTCGTGTGTGAGGCTTTCTTCCGCATCCGCCCCCATTTCGGCCTATGGCCCAAGACTTTCAATGTCAAGCCGAAGGTGGTGCGCGGCACCCAAGCGGAGTGCGGAGGCGCCATGGTGGGCAAGATGCCCAACATCCTATGGTTCGACGGCTCCTTCGTGGAATCCCTAAAGGGGTGGCAGTCGGGGTGGTTTTACAACACCGAGACGCGCGACCCTGAATGCGTTGCAACCCCCGAGTTCCGATCCGGACCCCCTACGCGGCTCGCCTCCTGGAAAGAGACGGGCCTGTCGTGGGGTAAAAAAGGAGTGCTGACCGGACTCCAAACATGCGTCCAAACCCTGGTGGACAGGAAGCTCAAACTTGTCAACGTAGTCCAGGTTATGCTCATCCGCCGGATCCTCCCATGTCAACAACAGGCTTTCAACCTGTGGGAGTTCGACCCGGCACGGCACCGAACTCTGAGGAGGCTCTGCGACACGACGTACGAAGATGCCTGGAAGGTGCTTTTCAAGGGTGCCGAGGCCCCCGCATCCACGACCGAGGATCGCGGATTCAGCATGCAGCGTCACACTCGTGCGGTAAGCTGTTTTCACCTTTTACAGGGTATTAGTTTTTCATAGTTTGACTCCATGCGGGATCTAAGCTCCCTTACCTTTGATAGGATTGGCAGGAGACGTCCGGACAGATCAACTGTCCGGCTCCTTTGCCCAAATGCCCAGCGGACACTCGCTTGGCGAAGCTGCTGGTTCCGACACCCTACATGGTGCCGGAGAAGAAGGCCACGGGGACTCGAAAGAGTGCCTGGCACCAGGGGGTGTCGGATTCATCATCCGACGACTCCAAGGCGCACTCCTCCCATAAAGACGAGGAGGAGGAAGAAGAGACCTCTCCCCCCCAGCGGGCGGAGGGAAGAAAAGGAAGGCCGCCCAAACCGGGGAGGCCGAAGGGTCCAAGAGGGGGAAGACCCCTCCTCCGGACTACTCCACCAACACCGACGACGGCGAAGAGGAGTGGCCGCACAGGGCCAAGCCCCTGGCGAAATCGTAAGTATCCGGATACCAGAGTGATTCATAGTATTCCCCCATTGCACAGCTTTTCCTTACGTTGAACATGATTGTGCAGTGCGCCCAAGGCCGGGCTCGACGAGTCGTCGAGCAGCTCCCTGGACTCGTCGGATGTGAATTCGCTTCCGACGGCTTCCTCCCCCCACCCTACGGACGGCACCGAGGTGGCGTCCCAACAGGTTCCAAGCCAGGAGGAGGTGGTCCTGGAGGCGCCGCAAGGCAACCTCCCGGACTCCAGGCGTAAAGGGGATATAACCCCCAAGGGCTCCAAGTCCGGCCTTGAGTCGGACACCGCGCCGGAACCTTCAACGGTTCCGGACTCCGGTAGGCAGCCTCCTTCCAAGAGGAGCAAGCCTATCGAGCCGGTGACCTCCGTCCAACCGGAGGCACCGGACAATTTGCTGGAGACGCTTAACGGCGCCTCCATCGACGAGGAGCACCGCACTATTATGAGTGTGGTGATCCAGAAGGTTCAGTCCGCCAAGAGCGGACTGACTGAAGCCTGTGTCAGCCTTCTAACAGGCTTTGAGGTAAGTAAAGAATATGTAAAAATATTACCGCATAGACAGTAGCCCTTGATGCTCTGTTCGGTGTTCGGAAAGAAAAGCCGAATAGAGGATCTAATAACAATCGCAGGAGTCTAACATAATCAAGTCAATATGCGTATGCAGGCTTCACTGCTGGCCTCCGCCGCACTGACTGCGGAGGTGGATACGCTGAAGCAGAACCTCGAGCGGTCCGAGCAAGAGCTCGGCCTAGCCAAGCAGCAGCTCGAGGAGAAGGAAGGTAAGAAATACCTTATTGAAATATGTGAAAGGTGCAACTGCAAAAGTGACAGGATTAATGCGTCTATTGTAGGGGCCACAACTGAGGTGGCGACCCTTAAGCAAGCGCTGTCCGAGGCCGAAAAGAGGGCAGCCACGGAGCGCATCGAGCGGGAGAAGCATGAGACGCAGGTTGGCAAGGTGCGGCAAGAGCTCCAGGCTCTCATGAAAAAACATGAGAGTTTGGAGCTTGACTCGAAGACGCGAGAGTCTGAGCTTGCGGCGGCCATTGAAGATGCCAAGTCTGCCAAGGCCGAAGCCCAGAAGGCCCTCCAGGAGGTTGAGGCAATAAAAAAGATAGCGGCGGTAAGGCATTCTTTATGCAAAGCAAGCACGTAAAAGTGAATTACTTGTCACTTACCCGAATCCGGAGCTCTCCAGGAGCATTCGCAGACTTGCCCCGTAGCGTGTCGGATGCCGCCGCCTTCTACCGAGCCGAGGAGGGAAGATCGACGGAGAAGGTGTTCTGGTCTCAGTATGCTGAGGCCGAACACTCGGTGCCCTTAAGCGACCAGCTGAAACAGCTGGTCGAGCTCCATAAGGTGGCCGAACAGGCCATGAAGGGCCTCATAGTCCGGCTGTGGCCTGGAGAGGCCATGCCTGGGAGGTACTTCAGGCTGGTGAGGTGGCTGGTGGAGGCCTGTCCAAGGCTCAAAGTCATCAAGCGCTCCATATGCATTGAGGGTGCCCGTAGGGCGCTTGCCCGTGCGAAGGTGCACTGGGGCAAGCTGGATGCTGAGAAGCTTGTGAAGGACAGGCCACCGCCGAGCAAGGAGCATCGCAAGCCCGAGATGTATTATGAGGGCGTTCTGAAGGGTGCCCGCCTTGTGGCGGATGAATGTTCCATGGATGTAATTTTTCTGTAAACTCGCTCGTTTTGTCCTGTGCGCTTTTTGAATTTAAAATATTACCTTCTGTGCGGCCGTTTATCAAATTTGAGAGATGGCGAGTTGTTGGCTTCTGCCCCCATAGCACGAGTGCTGGGGTGTTCGGGATAAACATGAGCGCTCTCTTTCCCATTCTTGGGTCCTTCGAGGGAGGCACTCAACACAATGAACAAGGCAATCAGACTATAATGCTTGAACACTCTCACTTAGCCATAGAATTCTATAATTTTAAATTTCGGTGAAGCCCCTAGTGTTCGGAAGACCGAGTTCGGGGCGCTATCCACGCCTAGGCCGGACAAAGCCGACTCCTCGCTCTAAGCGGCATAAGTCTTTAGGGACTCGAAAACCTCTCGAACAGCGACCAGCTCTCGCCTCATCATGACGGTCAGTTTTAGCTTTCTCTACTGAGGTGCTTAGCCCAGCTCAACTGGGGCACAATCGCAGTAGTTCTCCTAGTGCTACCTTAGCCGATATAATGGAACGTAAGGTACCAAAACATAGGAGCCGGGCAAACCCAACTATTGACCCAAGACATGATTCGGAGCCGATGCATATAATGCTATAACTTCGGGGTGCCGCACTTGTGAAAGTGTTCGAACTTCTCACACCATATTGTGGGGTACTTAAGCCCCTGGCGTATTGGCCGTACCAAAGTGTACGGGTGTAACATGTCATTAATGAACATATATTCGTAAAAAAGGTAATGCAATAGTAGACGGAAGCTATGCATTGTTTATTTAAAAAAGCTGTGATCAAAGCAGAACGATACAAATAGTGCAATAAGAAAAAGATGGGACTATCAAATATGTCCTTTCCAGGGGCGAGCTGTGGAATGTTATGCGAAACAGGTATACTACTTGTTATAGAGACCACCTTAGTGTTCCGTAGTGTGGCGTAGCTTTTTGCTTCCCTGGTTGTATCGTTTGTGCAGCAATTGTACTGTCGGACAAGCCTTTCAAAGAATGGAGTCCTGAAAATAAGAGAAAATTAAGAAATCAGCAGCCCCTAGTGCGGTTTAAGACGCGTTTCGGGCGTGCCGTGATGGTGCCCCTCCCCCTATGCCCATGGTATTTCCAGAGCGTAGTTATGTACGCGCAGCACTGGTTTCTCAAGTTCGCGAGGGTTGGGGTTGGGGCCGCATTGCTACGCTTGCTCTGAACGTGTCGGGCGGTCTTGGTGTAGGTTACTCCGGGCGCGCTTGATGGTGTCCAAACGTTTAATGGCCGGACTAGAGAATTGCCTTGAGAGGCTGCTTTGTACTTCCGCTACGATAGTCGTCGTATGCTCCTCCGTTCGGAGAGAGCGTTCGGTGTTTCCATTAACCGTGATGACGCCTCGAGGGCCTGGCATCTTGAGCTTGAGGTATGCGTAGTGCGGCACCGCATTGAACTTGGCAAATGTGGTTCGCCCGAGCAGTCCGTGATAGCCACTGCGGAACGGGACTATGTCGAAGATTAACTCCTCGCTTCAGAAATTATTTCGGAGATCCGAAGACCACTTCAAGTGTAACTGAGCCTGTACAGTTGGCTTCTACACCTGGTATGATGCCTTTAAAGGTCGTTCTGGTGGGTTTAATCCTCGAGGGATCGATGCCCATTTTTCGCACTGTATCCTGATAAAGCAGGTTCAGGCTGCTGCCGCCGTCCATAAGGACTCTAGTGAGGTGAAATTCGTCAATAATTGGGTCTAGAACCAATGCGGCTAATCCGCCATGACGGATGCTAGTGGGTTGGTCCCTTTGATCAAAAGTGATCGGGCAGGAAGACCATGGGTTGAACTTTGGGGCGACTGGCTCCATCGCGTATACGTCCCTTAGCACACGCTTCCGCTCCCTCTTGGGGACGTGGGTTGCGTATATCATGTTCACCGTCCGCACTTGTGGGGGAAAACCTTTCTGTCCACTGTTGTTCGGCGGCCGGGGCTCCTCCTCGTCATTGCTATGCAGCCCCTTGTCTCTTCTTTTGGCATTTAACTTGCCTGCCTGCTTGAACACCCAACAATCCCTGTTGGTGTGATTGGCTGGTTTTTTGGGGGTGCCATGTATCTGGCATGAGCGGTCGAGTATTCGGTCCAAACTGGACGGTCCCGGAGTATTTCTTTTGAATTGCTTTTTCCGCTGACCAGGTTTAGAGACTCTGAATCTGGCATTAACTGCCGTATCCTCAGCGTTGTTGCCATTAATGCGGTGCTTTTGCTTGTTGTGACGCGACCTACCACTGCTGTCCTTGGTATCTGAATTACCAGGGCTCTTGGTCATGTTATTGCTGCGAGCTAGCCAGTTGTCTTCTCCCGCGCAAAAGCGGGTCATAAGTGTCGTGAGGGCTGCCATAGATTTCAGCTTTTCCTGTCCTAGGTGCCGTGCAAGCCACTCGTCACGGATGTTATGCTTGAAGGCTGCTAGGGCCTCTGCTTCCAGACAGTCGACAATTTGATTTTTCTTGGTTAGGAACCGTGTCCAGAATTGTCTGGCCGATTCCTCTGGAAGCTGAATTATGTGGCTTAGGTCATCGGCGTCTGGTGGTCGCACATAAGTGCCCTGGAAATTGTCGAGGAATGCGGCTTCCAGGTCCTCCCAACAACCAATTGATTCTGCTGGCAAGCTGTTAAGACAATGCCGAGTTGGTCCTTTAAGCTTGAGTGGGAGGTATTTGATGGCGTGTAGGTCATCACCGCGGGCCATGTGGATATGAAGGAGATAGTCCTCAATCCATACCGCAGGATCTGTTGTGCCATCGTATGATTCGATGTTCACGGTTTTGAAACCCTCGGGGATTTGATGATCCATTACTTCATCTGTCAAGCATAGTGGGTGTGCGGCACCTCTGTATTGGGCTACATCACGACGCAGCTCAAACGAGCTTTGTCTACTGTGTTCGGCCTGACCGGATTTACTGTATCCGGCGTGACGAGTACCGTCTCGTGCCGTGGGGCGCCCACGTGATCCGTAGATCGATCTTATTTTCCTTGCCTTGTCCTCTAATATATCTCACAGGTCTGGCGCATTTTCCCATGCCTTGGTATTTTTTGAGTGGCGCCGGGGTGCGACTTGAGTGGAGGGCCGAGAGGCCTCTCTGTCGCGGCCACGGGGTGGCCGGTCGGCCGCATCATGCGCTGGTGATGTAGGTTTAAGTGCTTCCTCCTCTAATTGGGGTAGCAACTTGCGCTTTGGGTAGCTCTTGGAGGGGCGTTCGAGTTCATACTCTTCGGCCGCAAGGACTTCAGTCCATCTGCCGGCTAGCAAATCTTGATCAGCTCTAAGCTGTTGCTGTTTTTTCTTGAGGCTGCTTGCCGTGGCCATAAGCCTGCGTTTGAAATGCTCTTGCTCGACGGGGTCCTCCGGCATGACAAATTCGTCGTCGTCGAGGCTTGCCTCGTCTTCGGAGGGAGGTATATAATTATCGTCCTCGACCTCTCTGTGTGCCGCTCTCTCTTGAGGGCTGGCTTCTCTATCCTCCTGTGCTGAATCTTGCTGGAGGTGGTTGTCTTCGGCACTGTCCGGGGTGTTATTATCTCCCGTGCCGGAATCACCGTTTTTGTTTTTGCGGGATTTAGAGCGGTGCCGCTAACGCCGGCGCTTAGGATGCTTCTTGGAGGGGTCATCCTCCGTTGTTCCATCGCCATTGCCTTCTTTTGGGGTGTCCACCATGTATATATCATACGACGAGGTGGCTTTCCTGTGCCCTATAGGCGCTGGTTCTTGATCGACTCCTGCATCGGCGTCCATACCGTCAATGTCTTCGGAGTCGAAGTCGAGCATGTCGGTTAAATCATCGACAGTGGCTACGAAGTGGGTGGTCGGTGGGCTTTGAATTTCTTCATCATCCGCATCCCAACCTTGCTGACCATAGTATGGCCAGGGCTCTCCTGACAAAGAGAGAGACTTTAGTGAATTCAGAATATCGCCGAAGGGCGAGTGCTAAAAGATGTCCGCTGCGGTGAACTCCATGATCGGCGCCCAATCGGGTTCGATCGGTCGGGGCGCGGAGGGCTTGGAGTCTGGAGAGGAGTCCGGCTCCTTGGAGTCACGGGCTTCGCAGAGAATAGGGCTGGTGTTCGGCTCGATCGCCGTAGAGATTGCAGCCCCCGAGGCGGTGCCTAACCACCCATCCTCGGTTGGTGTGATCGGCTCCGAGCTAGGGGTCGGAGCGGACACAGGTGCAGCCTCCAGGGCACTGTTCGGCGACAGAGCTAAATCATGCCCATCATGACAGTGCGGCGCGCTCGGTTGTGGCTCGAATCAGTCGAAGATCAAGTCTCCGCGGATGTCGACCGTGTAGTTCATACTTCCAAATCTGACCTGATGGCCAAGGGCGTAGCTTTCGATCTGCTCCAGATGACCAAGCGAATTGGCCCGCAATGCAAAGCCGCCGAATACGAAGGTCTGTCCGGGGAGAAAAGTCTCACCCTGGATTGCATCACTGTTGATGATCGGAGAATCCATCGGGCCTAAAAGTGACAACACAGAGGAACTCTCAATGAAAGCACCAATGTCGGTATCAAAACCGGCGGATCTCGGGTAGGGGGTCTCGAACTGTGCTTCTAGGCCGGATGGTAACAGGAGGCAGGGGACACGATGTTTTACCCAGGTTTGGGCCCTCTTGATGGAGGTAAAACCCTACGTCCTGCTTGATTAATATTGATGATATGGGTAGTACAAGAGTAGATCTACCACGAGATCAAGGAGGCTAAACCCTAGAAGCTAGCCTATGGTATGATTGTTGTTCGTCCTACGGACTAAAACTCTCCGGTTTATATAGACACCGGAGAGGGCTAGGGTTACACAGAGTCGGTTACAATGGTAGGAGATCTACATATCCGTATCGCCAAGCTTGCCTTCCACGCCAAGGAAAGTCCCTTCCGGACACGGGACGAAGTCTTCAATCTTGTATCTTCATAGTCCAGGAGTCCGGCCGAAGATATAGTCTGGCTATCCGGATACCCCCTAATCCAGGACTCCCTCACCTATTCTATACAATAAAGAAATTACAGCATAGTAACTAAGAATAAACCTACACTACGCAATAAAGGATTTAAGGTATATTACATCCACTGGGCATCAAAGTTCAATACCAGTGATCATAAAGTGCAACGAAGAAGCAGATTACAAAAACTGGGCACCATTGCAGCGTAACAAAATAATACTGAACCGAGACCACTTCCAAGACAGTTCAAGAAAGGTTAGCCTTGCGGGGGAACTGCTGCGCAAGCTGCTGAGCAAGGGTGTGAGACCGGCCTAGCATGTCGGTCATAGCTTCTAGGTGTAGCTGTTTAGCGATGAGGTTCTCATTGGTGTTCTCCGCAATCTTTCTTAGAGATAGGACTTCAAGTTGAAGTTGAGTTGCAGAATGCTTTTCTGCTAGAACTTGGGACTGAAGAAGTCAAACTGATTCAGACAACGAATTCTGTGAGATTGTCTGACTGTTAGTCTCAAGTAACTTGAACACTGCATCAAGACAAGACTTTGGGGTTGTCTCGCTATCTTCAAGATGTTTTGCCTTCTTTGCTGCAATATATGTTGGGATTGTCTCACATCCTTCATCAGACTTGTGCATGCCATCAGGCATATCACCCTGAAACAAAGCAGAGAGATGACAGGTTTTGCACGTGTATAAACAAAGATGATAACTGTTCTTTCAATTCTATCCAATTTCAAATTAGAAAATAAAGAGTATGTTCAAAATATCAATAGCATAATTTGGCATTGTTCATAATGCGAGGAGCTTCACCACACTACTGGATTACCATGTCAACATAACAAGCATAGATGAAGGGCAAAGAAAATCATTGTATCTATTTTGGATAATGTGCATGGCATGTTGTTCATATCATCAGCCACATCAGTAAGATAAAATAGGAGATGACAAGGTGCAAACGTGGGCTGCTTCACCACACACTGGATTATAGATCCACAAAAACAAGCATACATATAGGGAGTATTAAGTAATGTGCATGGTATGAATAAGGAATTTGGTTTTACAAGTAAAACTTAGAACTTATGGTTCTTACGAACATGCATTTTGGTAGAAATAGCAAACTAAACAGCAGTAAACGATAGGGAGTATGAGCAAATTAAACAGCAGTTGAGGATAAAGGCTTTAGAAGGACCGACTTACATTAACAGTTAACACCGGCTTTATAATGCCCTTCTCCATGGCAAGGGAAGGATAACTCAAGAATTTCAGCACATAATCTTCTTCATAAGCATTGCCTGTACTCTACATTTTGTAGAGAGTAATTATAGATATGATAATACTGGAAGGGATAGAGGATAATGAAGATAAGATGCAGATTGATACTACATAATCAACTACCAATCCCTGGAAGTACAAGTGTTACAGGACAAAATGTACTGACAAGAGCAATGGGCTACACTTCTGCACTGGCATTGTCTGTGTATTCTACTTGTTGGTAAGATTAAATATATATCTGATCTTTCTTAGTAAATGGTGGGCGAGGGAGATAAGATGCAGAATGCTACAAAATGAACCAATCCCTCTTCCCATAATACAAGAGTGTGTTGAACACTGGTGTACTGTACAAAACGTTCTTATATTATGGGACGGAGGGAGTAGCTATTAATGTAAGTACAGTGATAGACCACGTCGAGTCCTTACAAGAGGACTGCACAGCTTAACCTCTTCAAAAGCATTGGGTTGATTCTAAATTTATGTAAGAGTCCATACGGATCTTATAATGTCCACCAAATGGACGATTACGAGGCTAACACGTGCAGTGATGCTACATAATCAAACAACTATGAAAGTAAGTATGGTCATACAGGGCAAGAGGTACTCACAAGAGCAATGCAGTGTGCAATATAGTTGCGAGATTGTGTGGTCCCTTGAGAATGAATGTTCTTCTGCTAACAGTTTTCATACAAGTGAGAGATTAAGGCAAATGCAGAAATGTAGTTCAAATTGTGATGTGATATCATAGACAGTACCTTACGCTGCAGCCAAGACCAATGTGTAACAAGATTATTCCAGTCACCATCGGATAAACGTAGCACCAGAGACTTTATAGAAATTTCGTTCAGAGGCTTGCCATCAAAGTGCGCTTGCCTCAGGTAGGAACGATACTTCATCAATGAGTGCTTGACAAGCGCAACCAACCCTTGCTCGTCATCACAATCCAGTTTGCGCCTCGCCTATTTAAAAGAATGAAATCTTGTGTCTTCTGTCAGCAGAAACATATGCAATAATGACCATGAATAACATTAGTACATTACTTACGCGTAAGTTGCGGAGGAAGACTGGAAATTGTTCTGTGTCTGCGGTATAATCTTTCCATGAAGGAAAGATGCACACAAAGTTCCTGACAACAACATAAGCTTCATCTTCTAAACTGGGAAGAAATGGAACAGGGGTCCTATTCACTGCAATTGGGGCTCTCTCTGGTTCGAAAAGGGATTTGGCAACTGGATTTGGTGTACTCTTTCCTGGAATGGGGGTTTTGTGTCGTACAGCTGGTGCTATGTCAACTGGCATAATCATACTGTTTGCTGCAGTTGGGGTCTGCTGAGTTGGGGCATCAGAAATGACCAGTTTAGTAGGGCTAGAGTCTGCTAGAGTTGGGGTATTTTGTGGGTCAGGTGATATTGCAACTACACCTAATGGGCTATTTGATTTATCAGGTGCCACTACCTTTTCCAAATACTTTGCTTGTGCTCCTCCACGATCAGCAATTGCCCTCTTCCTTTTGGACGTCTGATACACAAGAACAACATTTGAATGTATAAATATGGTATGATGACAGATGGAATATGTACTGAAAATGGATAGGCACGGCGTATTCGTTGGAAATATGCCCTAGAGGCAATAATAAAATGGTTATTATTATATTTCTTTGTTCATGATAATTGTCTATTGTTCATGCTATAATTGTGTTATCCGGAAATCGTAATACATGTGTGAATACATAGACCACAACATGTCCCTAGTGAGCCTCTAGTTGACTAGCTCGTTGATCAAAAGATAGTCATGGTTTCCTGACTATGGACATTGGATGTCATTGATAACGGGATCACATCATTAGGAGAATGATGTGATGGACAAGACCCAATCCTAAGCATAGCTCAAAGATTGTGTAGTTCGTTTGCTATAGCTTTTCCGGATGTCAAGTATCATTTCCTTAGACCATGAGATTGTGCAACTCCCGAATACCGTAGGAGTGCTTTGGGTGTGCCAAATGTCACAATGTAACTGGGTGAATATAAAGGTACACTACAGGTATCTCCAAAAGTGTCTGTTGGGTTGGCACGAATCGAGACTGGGATTTGTCACTCCGTATGACAGAGAGGTATCTCTGGGCCCACTCGGTAATGCATCATCATAATGAGCTCAATGTGACCAAGTGGTTGATCACGGGATCATGCATTATGGTACGAGTGAAGTGACTTTCCGGTAACGAGATTGAACGAGGTATTGGGATACCGATGATCGAGTCTCGGGCAAGTAACGTACCGATTGACAAAGGGAATTGTATACGGGATTGATTGAATCCTCGACATCGTGGTTCATCCGATGAGATCATCGAGGAGCATGTGGGAGCCAACATGGGTATCCAAATCCCGCTATTGGTTATTGACCGGAGAGTCGTCTTGGTCATGTCTGCGTGTCTCCCGAACCCGTCGGGTCTACACACTTAAGGTTCAGTGACGCTAGGGTTGTTGAGATATTAGCATACGGTAACCCGAAAGTTGTTTGGAGTCCCGGATGAGATCCCGGACGTCATGAGGAGTTTCGGAATGGTCCGGAGGTGAATATTTATATATAGGAAGTCAAGTTTCGGCCATCGGGAAGGTTTCAGGGGGTGATCGGTATTGTACCGGGACCACCGGAAGGGTCTTGGGGGTCCACCGGGTGGGGCCACCTATCCCGGAGGGCCCCATGGGCTGAAGTGGGAGGGGAACCAGCCCCTAGTGGGCTGGTGCGCCCCCCATGGGCCTCCCCTGCGCCTAGGGTTGGAAACCCTAGGAGTGGGGCGCCCCACTTGGCTTGGGGGGCATTCCACCCCCCTTGGCCGCCGCCCCCCTTGGAGATTCAATCTCCTAGGGTCGGCACCCCCCTAGGGGTCCTATATATAGTGGGGGGAGGGAGGGCAGCCGGACCCTAGCCCCTGGCGCCTCCCTCTCGCTCCCGTGACACTCCTCCCTCTCCCTGAGCTTGGCGAAGCCCTACCGAGATCACCGTTGCTTCCACCACCATGCCGTCGTGCTGCTGGATCTTCATCAACCTCTCCTTCCCCCTTGCTGGATCAAGTTGGAGGAGACGTCTTCCCAACCGTACGTGTGTTGAACGCGGAGGTGTCGTCCGTTCGACGCTAGGTCATCGTGATTTGGATCACGACGAGTACGACTCCATCAACCCCGTTCTCTTGAACGCTCCCGCGCGCGATCTACAAGGGTATGTAGATGCACTCCTCTCTCCCTCGTTGCTAGATGACTCCATAGATTGATCTTGGTGATGCGTAGAAAATTTTAAAATTCTGCTACGTTCCCCAACAATGGCATCATGAGCTAGGTCTATGCGTAGTTTCTATGCACGAGTAGAACTCAAAGCAGTTGTGGGCGTGGATATTGTCAATTTGCTTGCCGTTACTAGTATTATCTTGATCCGGCGGCATCGTGGGATGAAGCGGCCTGGATCGACCTTACATGTATGCTTATGTGAGACTGGTTCCACCTATTGACATGCACTAGTTGCATAAGGTGGCTGGCGGGTGTCTGTCTCTCCCACTTTAGTCGGATCGGATTTGATGAAAAGGGTCCTTATGAAGGGTAAATAGAAATTGGCATATCACGTTGTGGTTTTGGCGTAGGTAAGAAACGTTCTTGCTAGAAACCTATAGCAGCCACGTAAAAACATGCAACAACAATTAGAGGACGTCTAACTTGTTTTTGCAGCATGTGCCGTGTGATGTGATATGGCCAAAAGGATGTGATGAAGGATATATGTGATGTATGAGATTGATCATGTTCTTGTAATAGGAATCACGACTTGCATGTCGATGAGTATGACAACCGGAAGGAGCCATAGGAGTTGTCTTTATTTATTTATGACCTGCGTGTCAACATAAACATCATGTAATTACTTTACTTTATTGCTAAAGCATTAGCCATAGTAGTAGAAGTAATAGATGACGAGACAACTTCAAGAAGAAACGATGACGGGGATCATGATGATGGAGATCATGGTGTCATGCCGGTGACAATGATGATCATGAAGCCCTGAAGATGGAGATCAAAAGGAGCAAATGATATTGGCCATATCATGTCACTATTTGATTGCATGTGATGTTTATCATGTTTTGCATCTTATTTGTTTAGAACGAAGGTAGCTTAAATAAGATGATCCCTCGTAATAATCTCAAGGAAGTGTCCCCCCCTAACTGTGCACCATTGTGAAGGTTCGTTGTTTTGAAGCACCACGTGATGATCGGGTGTGATAGATTCTAACGTTCGAATACAACGGGTGTAAGCCAGATTTACACACGCAATACACTTAGGTTGACTTGACGAGCCTAGCATGTACAAACATGGCCTCGGAACACGGAAGACCGAAAGGTCGAGCATGAGTCGTATAGAAGATACGATCAACATGAAGATGTTCACCGATGTTGACTAGTCCGTCTCACGTGATGATCGGACACGGCCTAGTTGACTCGGATCATGTTTCACTTAGATGACTAGACGGATGTCTATCTGAGTGGGAGTTCATTGAATAATTTGATTAGATGAACTTAATTATCATGAACTTAGTCTAAAATCTTTACACTATGTCTTGTAGGTCAAATGGCCCACGCTAATGTTGCCCTCAACTTCAACGCGTTCCTAGAGAAAACCAAGCTGAAAGATGATGGCAGCAACTATACGGACTGGGTCCGGAACCTGAGGATCATCCTCATAGCTACCAAGAAAGATTATGTCCTAGAAGCACCGTTAGGTGACGCACCCATCCCAGAGAACCAAGACGTTATGAACGCTTGGCAGTCACGTGCTGATGATTACTCCCTCGTTCAGTGCGGCATGCTTTACAGCTTAGAATCGGGGCTCCAAAAGCGTTTTGAGCGACACGGAGCATATGAGATGTTCAAAGAGCTGAAAATGTTTTTCCAAGATCATGCCCGGGTCAAGAGATATGAAGTCTCCGACAAGTTCTTCAGTTGTAAGATGGAGAAAAATAGTTCTGTCAGTGAGCACATACTCAAAATGTCTGGGTTGCATAACCGCTTGACTCAGCTGGGAGTTAATCTCCCGGATGACGTGGTCATTGACAGAATCCTTCAGTCGCTTCCACCGAGCTACAAGAGCTTTGTGAGGAACTTCAATATGCAGGGGATGGAAAAGACCATTCCTAAGGTATATTCAATGCTGAAATCAGTGGAGGTGGAAATCAAAAAGGAACATCAAGTGTTGATGGTGAATAAAACCACTAAGTTCAAGAAAGGCAAGGGTAAAAAGAACTTCAAGAAGGACGGAAAGGGAGTTGCCGCGCCCAGTAAGCAAGCTGCCGGGAAGAAGTCAAAGAATGGACCCAAGCCTGAGACTGAGTGTTTTTATTGCAAGGGAAGTGGTCACTGGAAGTGGAACTGCCCCAAATACTTAGCGGACAAGAAGGCCGGCAACACTAAAGGTATATGTGATATACATGTAATTGATGTGTACCTTACCAGTACTCGTAGTAGCTCCTGGGTATTTGATACCGGTGCGGTTGCTCACATTTGTAACTCAAAGCAGGAGCTGCGGAATAAGCAGAGACTGGCGAAGGACGAGGTGATGATGCACGTCGGGAATGGTTCCAAGGTCGATGTGATCGCCGTCGGCACGCTGCCTCTACATTTACCTAAGGGATTAGTTTTAAACCTCAATAATTGTTATTTAGTGCCAGCTTTGAGCATGAACATTGTATCAGGATCTCATTTAATTCGAGATGGCTACTCATTTAAATCCGAGAATAATGGTTGTTCTATTTATATGAGAGAGATATTTTATGGTCATGCTCCGCTGGTGAATGGTTTATTCTTAATGAATCTCGAGCGTAATGTTACACATATTCATAGTGTGAATACCAAAAGATGTAAGGTTGATAATGATAGTCCCACATACTTGTGGCACTGCCGCCTTGGTCACATAGGTGTCAAACGCATGAAGGCGCTCCATGCAGATGGGCTTTTGGAGTCTCTTGATTACGAATCATTTGACACGTGCGAACCATGCCTCATGGGTAAAATGACCAGGACTCCGTTCTCAGGAACAATGGAGCGAGCAACCAACTTATTGGAAATCATACATACTGATGTGTGCGGTGCATTGAGTGTTGAGGCTCGCGGTGGCTATCGTTATGTTCTCACCCTCACTGATGACTTGAGTAGATATGGGTATGTCTACTTAATGAAACACAAGTCTGAGACCTTTGAAAGGTTGAAGGAATTTCAGAGTGAGGTTGAGAATCAACGTGACAGGAAAATCAAGTTCTTGCGATCAGATCGTGGGGGAGAATACTTGAGTCACAAATTTGGCACACACTTAAGGAAATGTGGAATAGTTTCACAACTCACGCCGCCTGGAACACCTCAGCGTAATGGTGTGTCCGAACGTCGTAATCGCACTCTATTGATATGGTGCGATCTATGATGTCTCTTACTGATTTACTGCTGTCATTTTAGGGCTATGCTTTAGAGACTACCGCATTCACTTTAAATAGGGCTCCGTCGAAATCCATTGAGACGACACCGTATGAATTATGGTTTGGGAAGAAACCTAAGCTATCGTTTCTAAAAGTTTGGGGATGCGATGCTTATGTCAAGAAACTTCAACCTGAAAAGCTCGAACCCAAGTCGGAAAAATGTGTCTTCATAGGATACCCTAAAGAAACTATTGGGTATACCTTCTACCTCAGATCCGAAGGCAAGATCTTTGTTGCCAAGAATGGATCCTTTCTAGAGAAAGAGTTTCTCTCGAAAGAAATAAGTGGGAGGAAAGTAGAACTCGATGAAGTATTACCTCTTGAACCGGTAAGTGGCGTAGCTCAAGAAAATGTTCCTGAGGTGCCTGCACCGACTAGAGAGGAAGTTAATGATGATGATCATGAAACTTCAGATCAAGTTGCTACTGAACTTCGTAGGTCCACAAGGACACGTTCCGCACCAGAGTGGTACGACATCCCTATCTTGGAAATCATGTTGTTAGACAATGGTGAACCTTCGAACTATGAAGAAGCGATGGCGGGCCCGGATTCCGACAAATGGCTGGAAGCCATGAAATCCGAGATAGGATCCATGTATGAAAACGAAGTATGGACTTTGACTGACTTGCCCGATGATCGGCGAGCCATAGAAAATAAATGGATCTTTAAGAAGAAGACATACGCGGATGGTAATGTAACCATCTATGAAGCTCGGCTTGTCGCTAAGGGTTATCGACAAGTTCAAGGGATTGACTACGATGAGACTTTCTCACCCGTAGCGAAGCTGAAGTCCGTCCGAATCATGTTAGCAATTGCCGCATTCTATGATTATGAGATATGGCAAATGGACGTCAAAGCGACATCCTTAAGGAAGAATTGTATATGATGCAGCCGGAAGGTTTTGTCGATCCTAAGAATGCTGACAAGGTGTGCAAGCTCCAACGCTTGATTTATGGGCTGGTGCAAGCATCTTGGAGTTGGAACATTCGTTTTGATGAGATGATCAAAGCGTTTGGGTTTACGCAGACTTATGGAGAAGCCTGCATTTACAAGAAAGTGAGTGGGAGCTCTGTAGCATTTCTCATATTGTATGTGGATGACATACTGTTGATGGGAAATGATATAGAATTCTTGGAAAGCATAAAGGCCTACTTGAACAAGTGTTTTTCAATGAAGGATCTTGGAGAAGCTGCTTATATATTAGGCATCAAGATCTATAGAGATAGATCGAGACGCCTCATTGGTCTTTCACAGAGTACGTACCTTGACAAGATATTGAAGAAGTTCAAAATGGATCAGTCAAAGAAGGGGTTCTTGCCTGTATTACAAGGTACGAGATTGAGCACGGCTCAATGCCCGACCACGGTAGAAGATAGAGAAAAGATGAGTGTCATCCCCTATGCCTCGGCCATAGGGTCTATCGTGTATGCTATGCTGTGTACCAGACCTGATGTAAACCTTGCCGTAAGTTTGGTAGGAAGGTACCAAAGTAATCCCGGCATGGAACATTGGACAGCGGTCAAGAATATCCCGAAGTACCTGAAGAGGACTAAGGATATGTTTCTCGTTTATGGAGGTGACGAAGAGCTCATCGTAAAGGGTTACGTCGATGCTAGCTTCGACACAGATCTGGATGACTCTAAGTCACAAATCGGATACGTGTATATTTTGAATGGTGGGGCAGTAAGCTAGTGCAGTTGCAAGAAAAGAGTTGTGGCGGGATCTACATGTGAAGCGGAGTACATGGCAGCCTCGGAGGCAACACAAGAGGCAATCTGGGTGAAGGAATTCATTACCGACCTAGGAGTCATACCCAATGCATCAGGCCCGATGACTCTCTTATGTGACAACACTGGAGCTATTGCCCTTGCCAAGGAGCCCAGGTTTCACAGGAAGACCAGGCATATCAAGCGTCGCTTCAACTCCATTCGTGAAAGTGTTCAAAATGGAGGCATAGATATTTGTAAAGTACATATGGACCTGAATGTGGCAGATCCGTTGACTAAACCTCTCCCTAGAGCAAAACATGATCAACACCAGAACTGCATGGGTGTTCGATTCATCACAATGTAACTAGACTATTGACTCTAGTGCAAGTGGGAGACTATTGGAAATATGCCCTAGAGGCAATAATAAAATTGTTATTATTATATTTCTTTGTTCATGATAATTGTCTATTGTTCATGCTATAATTGTGTTATCCGGAAATCGTAATACATGTGTGAATACATAGACCACAACACGTCCCTAGTGAGCCTCTAGTTGACTAGCTCGTTGATCAAAAGATAGTCATGGTTTCCTGACTATGGACATTGGATGTCATTGATAATAGGATCACATCATTAGGAGAATGATGTGATGGACAAGACCCAATCCTAAGCATAGCTCAAAGATCGTGTAGTTCGTTTGCTATAGCTTTTCCGAATGTCAAGTATCATTTCCTTAGACCATGAGATTGTGCAACTCCCGGATACCGTAGGAGTGCTTTGGGTGTGCCAAACGCCACAACGTAACTGGGTGACTATAAAGGTACACTACAGGTATCTCCGAAAGTGTCTATTGGGTTGGCACGAATCGAGACTGGGATTTGTCACTCCGTATGACAGAGAGGTATCTCTAGGCCCACTCGGTAATGCATCATCATAATGAGCTCAATGTGACCAAGTGGTTGATCACGGGATCATGCATTACGGTACGAGTAAAGTGACTTGCCGGTAACGAGATTGAACGAGGTATTGGGATACCGACGATCGAGTCTCGGGCAAGTAACGTACCGATTGACAAAGGGAATTGTATACGAGATTGATTGAATCCTCAACATCGTGGTTCATCCAATGAGATCATCGAGGAGCATGTGGTAGCCAACATGGGTATCCAGATCCCGCTGTTGGTTATTGACCGGAGAGTCAACTCGGTCATGTCTACGTGTCTACCGAACCCGTAGGGTCTACACACTTAAGGTTCGGTGACACTAGGGTTGTTGAGATATTAGCATACGGTAACCCAAAAGTTGTTCAGAGTCCTGGATGAGATCCCGAATGTCATGAGGAGTTTCGGAATGGTCCGGAGGTGAAGATTTATATATAGGAAGTCAAGTTTCAGCCATCGGGAAGGTTTCGGGGGTGATCGGTATTGTACCGGGACCACCGAAAGGGTCCCGGGGGTCCACCGGGTGGGGCCACCTATCCCGGAGGGCCCCATGGACTGAAGTGGGAGGGGAACCAGCCCCTAGTGGGCTGGTGCGCCCCCCATGGGCCTCCCCTGCGCCTAGGGTTGGAAACCCTAGGGGTGGGGGCGCCCCACTTGGCTTGGGGGGCACTCCACCCCCCCTTGGCCGCCACCCCCCCTTGGAGATTCAATCTCCTAGGGCCGGCGCCCCCCTAGGGGTCCTATATATAGTGGGGGGAGGGAGGGCAGCCGGACCCTAGCCCCTGGCGCCTCCCTCTCCCTCCCGTGACACTCCTCCCTCTCCCTGAGCTTGGCGAAGCCCTGCCGAGATCACCGTTGCTTCCACCACCACGCCGTCGTGCTGCTGGATCTTCATCAACCTCTCCTTCCCCCTTGATGGATCAAGTTGGAGGAGACGTCTTCCCAACCGTACGTGTGTTGAACGCGGAGGTGCCGTCCGTTCGGTGCTAGGTCATCGGTGATTTGGATCACGACGAGTACGACTCCATCAACCCCGTTCTCTTGAACGCTTCCGCGTGCGATCTACAAGGGTATGTAGATGCACTCCTCTCTCCCTCGTTGCTAGATGACTCCATAGATTGATCTTGGTGATGCATAGAAAATTTCAAAATTTTGCTACGTTCCCCAACAGTATTCACATACACGATGTGTAAGCTAAGCTAATGGCAGTTCAACAAAATAGAAGGAATGCAAAGCATCAGTTGCAAGATATGTGCGAGCAATGTAACCTTGGAAAGTTAGAGCAAGTACCTTGATGGGTGAATAAGATAGGGCATCTTCCTCTGACTCCTCCACTAGGGAGCTACATTTACTTAGGTCTCCCTCTAGCTCAGAATCACTGTTAGGATCATATTCTGAGCATGAATCTGTAGGTGGAGACTGTTTGCATTGCATTGCATCCAGACTTGATTTCAGTCCCTTAATGCCAAGTTTGATAGCCATGGCATTGTTCTGCTTTATTCTATTCATGTGCGCAAGCTCATAATAATTATGATGTTGTTCAGAATCTGAGATTCATGAAAACATAAAAAGTAGTCAGATTATCTATGGAATGCATTGCGGTTTCAACTCGGAGAGTGTCTCCCTATAAACCCCCTGCATATGCAAAGTTCACCTCCCCAACCGTGCTGACTAGACCACACACAGAGATACACACCCGAGCAGCGAACATGCATTTTCAAAACTAATTTAGGAACATTTAGCTGACCAATTAAACAACTCTGTTTTAATAATATCAGATTCGTATTTGAACAACTAAGCTTGTTTAGCTTGATGGGTGGAGAAGTGTTATTATGACACGAAGCATGTATTCTGATCGTATAGTGATCATAAAAGGGGGAAACTCTAAGCATACATTTTTTAGCAAAAGAGGGTTTCCCCTATGATTTCTATTAAAGAAACTACCACGGAACCAACATGATCAATTAAACCCTAAGCATGATCAATTAAACCGTATTATGGCTATGCCATGGCAGATTTGAAGCTGCAAACCGGAGAAATGATATTTAGCATCCATTGTTTGCTTCGAACTAAGAACTAAATTCTAAGAGCTAAAAAGAAAGTAGAGTAAGCAAGTTAAGATCTATTTTCTGGTTGAGATCAAAAAGTTGTGGAGATATGAAGTACCACCTCTCTTGCAGTGCCGTGTAGGTATCAGGGGTGCGATGGCTGTCGGTGGTGTTGAAGCAGATCTGTGACAGTAGACGGGTGCATCAAGGGATAAGTCCCGTTGCGGTGGAAGAGAAGGTCATGTGAGCGGCCCCGGTAAAGAGGACGACGGCGCCGATGAAGTGAGAGGACGCGATGCAAGGCTATTGGTCCGTCGCCGTGGATGAGAAACGTCCATCTCTAGCAGTGGACGACGCGGTCTTGGTAGGCGCTCTGGCATGGTGGAGGACAGCGGCGATGGATGTGGTGGAGGACGGCGGCGATGGGTGGGGTGGCAGACGGAGGCTGGTGTGGGAATGGGGTGTCCTAGCGCGAACGGTGTATGAATGGGAAAATGGAGGGAGAGGTACGGGGAACCATATTTTGGGACGCGCCTGTTTGAAATATAGGAAAGTTACGAACTTATCCCCTGTTTTAAATTTGGACGTCTCGTCGGTTGGGGATAGGACGGTAATCTCGCATCTCCCAAATATTTGCCGGTAACTATTTCGGGCAAGGAGAGGGTGTTTTGCCGCCCACGGTTGGCGCCCATGGTGTATGAAAGGGGCTGACAGGTAGGGAGGTTGTGTCACGTCTGATGGAAGTTACACATCCGCCCCTATTTAAAATATTAGCCTACATCTATTTCGGACGAGGAGAGGGTGTTTTGTCGCCCACCGTGTATGAATGGGGAATGGAGAGAGAGACAGAGGTCTTTCGGACAAGCTTGAATCAAATGAGTTTTGCCGCCCATGTTTGCCGCCCACCGTGTCGGAATGGGCTCAGAGGCGGTCGTGTCACGTCTAATTGACGTTACTAACCTACCCCTATTTAGAGCCAGTGGAAATCGGGCTGATGGATTGTCCGTGTAATGGGTAGACAGTAATTTTCATCTCCCAAACACTTGGCTTCGGGCAGCCGATGTGGGAGTGGACATTTTGTTGTTTCTTTCGGATTTTGGGACAATAAGCATCCACGTTTAACCTGGAAACTAAATTCGAATCCATTTTGTATTCCTACATGAATCTTTATAAATCATTCTATGTGTTTTTATATATCTTCAAAAGGACGACAAAGATGTATTTCACTGTCATATATGAATATGGTTTACAAATGCCGATACTCAAATTCAGAAACTAGAATCTAGTTTAAGGTGAATTCGAATATTTGGAACACTTCATGTCCAACTCAAATGTCACACGCAGCATAATGTGTACTCCCATTTAGATATGTACACAAGCGATGTATCAAGATTCAAATACCGAGTCAATCAACCAAGAATGTACGGAACTAATAGACATATAAACACTTATAGAGTATATGGATCAATAATATCAACTAACATACATAAGCCAGGCCGCTGTACTTTTTTTTGGCTACAACAGCATCCTTTTTTTAGCCAGCATCTTGGCCCTTTCCGATGCGTGCCACTTATGGTCCATCTATACTACTATTGCTGAATGCACATTCAGCCCGATTGGCATATTTGTAGGTCTGGCACAGCAATCCAAATGAAATATCTCCGAGTCTTATCAATTAATACAGACTTGTGCTCAAATAAAATTACAAACAAAAAAACAGAAAAACAATTATTACATGATCTCTAAAACAAATGGTTTGATTGATTACATGAACAGACAACACAAAGGTTATTCAACTATGGAAAGACCATTTCACCTATGATTTACCAAGTAGGAATTTAATTTCCTTTTTTTCCTTCAGGACCTTAACAATCTGGTCAGTCTCAGCTTGCTTCGTTTTGAAATCCACCAAATATTTAATGGTTGTCTTGAGTACTGCTTGTGATTGTGCTGTTTGCTTCCTCAACATGTCAACTTCATCTCTAAGTGCGGAAGCAGAATCTCTTTCTACCACTAGTTTAGCCTCTAGAGCATCAGCAGTTGGCAATTCATAATGCATGATTGGGCTGGTGCCACTTCTGTGGGATGATGCAACGTCCATGGGGACCTCGCTCTTTGATCTTGGGCTAACCTGTTTTGCCATTAATGTTCCGGTTGGATTCAGAAAAGTTGAAGTTAGCAAAACATCTCAACTGGGAGTTATAACAGCAAACCAGTTAAACAAACAAGGAATTAAAGAGTTTCAATTGGATGCTGAAAAGTAGTTATTAACATCATTGTAACCCACTGTTGCAGCAGCAAAGCAGTTAAACAAACAAGTAGATATTTAAGTTAAGGCAAACAGGTAATTCTTAACAGTAAGTATCAAACACATAGATAGGCGCAGTCTACAATATGATTAACAGGCTGTGCGATTATGTAATCAGTAGCAAACTAAATTAAGCCAAGCAACGCAATTGAACAATTTTGCAATAAGTGGCTAACTAAAATTCCGAGAAGCAGGTAACTGAACTTACGCTAGTTCTTTGTATAGGCACACTGCAACTTCTTTTTCGCTTACAAGGTTGTACGAAGGAGTCCATGGCATCAATTGCTTGGATACGCAGTCCCAATACTTCTTTCTTCCCACACTGCATGGGTAAGTCGAATGGTTAATCTGCTAAGATGGTGCGTCCTTGATATGTTATATGAGGATGTGTAGTCAGACTAGTTGTAGCCAAACACATCACATTGGCTTTTACTGTATATTTCATGCGATTACTTTTGGCATATCGAGATCTAAGCAATCTACAATAGGATGAAAAGACTGGCATCCTTCACATTATTGGCGAACTCAGTTCATAGAAACAAGCAATTCAACCATTCTGTGGGTAAATCAAAAGCGCCACTGGAATATTTTTCACTATCCAATCATACACGCAAAAAGGGGCGACGCCACCATAGGGGCTGGTATGGGCAGCCGCCTCAGGTGGCTGGAAAGTGTGCACCTAGTTTGAGTCGTCCAGGTTGGCCCATGCTAGTTTTGTTCATCCCAACGCACGAGCAGGCAATGTAAAAAATGAAGAAAAATGTTTCAATTTGGATGGGCCAATAACATAAGTGCAAGGCAGGCCCTATAGCAGGCTCGCGGCCCAAACGAGCGCCTCCCATATCGATCGACAGCAGGAAAAATCCAATTCATTCGCTCCAGCCTCCAGTCTGGTTCGCTCCTAACCTAGCCGCTGCTGGACAGACCGACACAGCACTTCCTCGCGCCCTCGTTGGAGGGCGGTCGCCGGGCTTCAAGCGAACGGAAGGACAAGAAGATGAAGATCCAACCCTGGGTGTAGCCTGCGTGGGAGGCAGCGGCAGCAGCACGGGCATGGCATCGAGCTTGCGCAAACGGACAGTCGCAGCTTGCAAGAGTAGCATGCGCAACGAGCAGGTACATCACATCCCTGATTATATCTAATTCAACTCTTCAATTTCTGGCCAATAGTTAAACCTGACGGTGTTGTAAAACTGCTTGTATGTAGGGAATCTATGAGAAAATGAAACCAATTTCTACTTATTTTATAACTCCCCCAATCAATACTGAACTGACTGAATCTGATGTATCTAATCAAGTTTCCGGTGCAAACATACAAGCTCATGTTGTTCTTGAGCCTGAAGTGTCTAATGAACAGACTGCTAATGAAGGATTTGATGCAAACATTTTACATGCTCCTGGTGATGAACATATAGTGTCTAATGAGGGATCTAATGCAAGCATTTTGCAAGCTCATTGAAGGATTTAGTGTCTAATGATGATCTACTATGTTGAGAGAGACAGAGATTTGCAGGCATTGATGACAAGCAAATTATAGTGCATTTTCATAGCTTGAGGAAACGTCGAGGCCATCTACCAGAAAGTCCCCGTATCATGACAACATAGCATAAATACTTTTCTAATCTGTTGTTTGAAACTATTGGCATACTTGTGCAGGATAGATATATTGATATGCAGTTTGCGCACTGGTTATACGTGCAATTACACTTCGATATTTTCAGCCAGAGAACGAATAATTCAAGCAGGTACAGACCATGTTTGTAGTCCTTGTACACCATGTTGCATTTTGTGTTTTTTGGTGCTTGCATCATTTAGTGTTTATAATCTGAACTACTTTGGATCATTAGCTGGTTTTCAAAGTGCATGTAGCTTCACATTTCTCAAGTTATGTTGATTTCCGGAGTGCAAGTGCCTTCGTATTTTTTAAGTTAAATGTTCGCCCCTGGTAACTTGAATTCGTGGATCAGCCACTGCACACAAATCATACACGAATGCCAGTACGAATTAAATGAAATGCAGGGACTTACGCTAGCTCGTTGTACAGGCTCACTGCAGCTCTGCTTGCGCTTGGGATGTTCCATGTACAAGTCCATGTTACCACTTGCTTGGATGTGCAGGCCTTGTGCTCCTTGCATCCCCCTCTGCATTTTTGACACGGCGAATGGTTGATCAAATAAGAGGAATCGACCTTGATGTTGTACCGGAGGACAGATACTTACAAGGTTATACGGGTGTGCAGGATGTGTACCAGATCCCGTAGCGCCGTCATGCTTCGCTAAAATATGGATTTGCTTGTTTCAGATGATATCTCCAGAAGAAATAAGAGTTAAGGTCAGAGTTGCATAGGCGTGTAAGCTAAGAGAGCAGTGAAAGGATATCCAAACATCGTCGAACAGTGCACAAGGGAGTGATGTGTGGATACCTAGTTCGGGCCGGCGTTTGGGCATGCTCGCCTAGCTAGAGTGCGGGTCACTTCAGAGCCGTTGAGGGTGATGCGCTGGCGTTGGCTGGCCGCGCACGGATGCAGATCTTGAGTGGCAGCGGAGCGCTACGATGCGGTGGACGAGACCGTTGGTGAAGCCCCAACGGCCTCGGGGGGCGGAGGTGCGACGATGTGCTCGGTGAAGTAGCCCCGGTGAGCTGGGAGACGGCGTCGGTGAAGCGCACCTGATGCGGTGGAACTCGGTGTCTGTGAGGCACGTCGGTCGTGGCGGCCGACGTTGTTGGTGGACCACCCGGTGTGGTGGACGAGGGCGTAGATCTGAGGTAGCTCCGGTGTGGTGGTGAAGCGCGACCGTCGTCTTCGTCGTCGTCGTCTGGCACAGAGGTGGGGAACGGTGGGGAAAGAGACGAGACGAGGGGCGATTCGAGGGTTGGCGGCGAATTAGGGATTTGAGCAATCTGGGCGCGAAGGGGATGGTGGAGAAGAGAGATTTTGCAGGGCTGGAATTGGGGCCGCCAGATATTTCAATCCGAAACGTGGAAGCGCGAACTTATATTGTCGTCGTCCTTTTGGGGGGGGTGGCTGGGTGCTATGTGTCCGTCCGACACACGCGACCACCCCGACAGGACTATGCTTCGGTGCCTTAAGGCACCTGCCTTTGTGTCCATGACATATGGGCCCAACAGGTGGCTGGCCCACATGTCAGTGACCCAAAGGCAGTTGCCTTTAAGGCACCGAAGCAGCGTCCACCCCGACACGACCCTGGTTTGCCTGGTGCGCCTACATTTGAGAATGCAAACGAATCTTCTTTCATTTGCAAACGAATCTAGTATGTATTACCATGCCCGTGTTTTCCTTGCAATAATTAGTCATTCGAAACGAGATACTCCATCCGTTCACTTTTGTAAGTCGTTTCAGACAACTTAAAATGAACTGTTTTGCACATTGTCTGAAATGTCTTCAAGGTCTTATAAAAGTGAACAGAGGGAGTACTATAAATTAATTAATGAGGAGTTATTTGAAAAAAAATCGAAACGGTACCCACGCTAACGTGGATTAGAGTGTGTGTCACATAATTAGTTATTTGAATTAGAGTGTGTGTCACGTAGTTAGTTATTTGAATTAGAGTGTGTGTCACGTAGCGATCTCCAATTCTAACGTGGATTTCGCATTTCACTGTATCCACGCTACTTTTTTAATACAAATTCATATGTATATGATGAACACCATGGTAGTGAGAAAACTTTTGGATGGATTCAAACATATGACCTACAAAATAGCACAACAAACTGAGTCAATGTCAACTTTTCGAAACTTAGTATGGCACGAATTCGAAATAATTACCCGTATGCCTGGTCCTCGGTTCAAATCTTACAATGTACACCGAATTGAAACATCGATATTAAGTCTCGTACTATGTACATTCAAATGTTGTTTTTAGCCCCCCCCCCCCCGCACAAACACTACATACTTCCTGTATCGGTCAATCTTCCTCTCCTAACCACCTTAGGAAGCTATCGGTTTCCAACACACGTTCATTCTTTCTCTCCATGTTTCGATCTCTAAGTCTCTCAACTACACAACCCCTTTTTCCACTCTGTTACCAAATGTATTTACCTCACACACCCGCCATTGCACCCCATGCCGAGCTCTCTCTCTCTCCCCTCTCCCTCTCACCCTCTCGCGCTAAATACATGCATTGCCTATCTAGCCCCCAACCTCTCGTGCATGCGCACGCACGCACGTTGTATATCTAGGTCACTCCCTCGAGACTGTCTCACTCTTTCTTCCGCACGGCGGGCCACACTCGCTCAATCTCGCTCTCTTTATCTGAGTCTCTTTTAACCTCCTTTTCTTTCACACACAAATGATATATCTCCCTGTTCGGGCCTCGATCGACACACTCTATACTCTCTCACGCAGATTGTCTATCTAGGTCAGTCCATCCAAGCCGCCACCACTCTTTCGACCTCATGGTGGGCCAGGCTCACTCAATCTCTCTCTCTCTCTCCGTATGTCTCTATTGACCTCGCTCTTTCTCGGACAAAAACGATATATCACCATGTTGAGCCCAATTCGACCTATTCACATTGTATACTCTCTCACGCACATCGTCTATCTAGGTCACTCTCTCCAACCCGTCTCACTCTTTCGATCGCACGGCGACCCTATGTGATCGTTTGATCTTGCTTCCTCCCACGCACAAAATATATCTACACGTCTGTGACTGGATCATCTCTCAAGCTCTATCTTACAGCCCTCACCCTTGCCAAAAAGCTCAATCGGACAATATCTCTCCAGAGCATATATATTTGTTCAATGAATGTCGGACCACACTCACTTTGTCTCTCTATCTATATGTCTCTCGATTGACCTCGCTTTCTCACACCGTATCTTCCACGCGTTGAAGCTACTACCTCTCCATCCCTCGCAAAGCCGGAGCTATTTACATTGCGAGGGGCACTCCAACCTTGGATTAATTTGTGTAGGCATTTATTCCGGTCGGTTTAGATTATATTTTCGTAGCATTCGGCCCACAACTACTCCAATCACCGTAGCGGGTAATTAAGCTACGGGGAGCACCTAATATGAGCACCGGGGAGCCGTTGGATCGAAGATGCAGCGGCACACACGAGGCCTGAATGTTTTATTTGCAAAAAAACGTTTGGAGAGTTTGGAAATTGCGCATAATTACAAAGACTACTCCCAAGCCATTAGATCTCACTTCCAATGGTGTAAAAACTCGTATCACCATAGTATCTAAGCTGCGGGGTGGATGTGATATTCTATGCCGCTATCATTTTTGTTCGTAAACTTGCAAAAAACGGGTAACTCGTGCTGTTACTTGTCTAACCGCGCAAAGTGTTTGTTCAAAAAAACCATCCTACATTGAAATATCGGAACAACACACGGGGGTCCCACTTGTCATTAATCAAATTTGGACCTAAAACTAACAAATCTGAAAGACGAGATTCGAACTAGCAACCTAGACTACAAAGCGTAAGTCGATAGCCTGAAAAAACTAACGGTTGTTGGCTTTGTCCCATAACTTGATTTTATACAGTACTTGCATTGAGTAGAGTAGAGGGAGTGCCTCGTCAACACGTGCATGGCCGTTATCTCACTTACTGGTGGGTCCCAGGTCTACGATCTCAATCTCTCTTCTCTCCGTCGTCTAACCTTTGCACAGGCACACACGAAGAGCGGCACTAGCTTGCCATGGTGTTATTACAACTAAAAAAACTTGGAAAATAGAAGAATCACCTAGAACAAGAGCGTTGTGGCTGGTCGAGACGGAGCTAACCACATCTATCCTCCGTGCCACGTTTGCATGATGAAGCTGTGTGGCTAGTGGGGTGTTTTCAACCGACTGGCTGGGTCCCGAGGTCGAACCATAGGTACTAAGTCTGATACAGTATATTTTTACACGCACATTTTTCCTCCGTGCCGAGACGTGGCACACCCTACCGCGCGGTTTCAGGGTCTTCCCGGGTGGTGCACGCATATATTCTTCCTGACGTGGGACGCCCTACCGTGCGTTTTTTGGGTCCTCCTCGGTCGTAGCGCCGAAGCAAGTAAATGAGTCGTCAAATCACGAAAGACCACATTTCCCGCCGAGTACATCAGTGAAGCATGGTGGCTAGCTAGTTGGGCTAGTTCGACCGATTAGCTAGGCCGCCGCCACATTTGTTTTTTCACCCCTTTTTTTATCTACTTGCCGGCAGGTAAATTTAAATATCCACCGCGGCGTTGCTCTGGTGTTTGGGTGCGGTAGGACTTTTAAATTTTTGATTAACGGGAGCAGGCGCGGCAGGATTTTTTAATTTTTTGATTGACGGGAGCAGGCACGGCAGGATTTTTAATTTTTTGATTGACGGGAGCAGGCGCGACAGCAATTAGTCATAATGACTCCGCCTGTACCCACTGCTCCCTGATGTGAGAAGTCGTTGACTGGTGTTTTACCGTGGTGAAAACCAAAAGATTCCCCGCTCCCTGCACCTTCCCGTAGATTGCATTGCCTTTCAGCCATTTTGCCCCCTTTGCTTCCTCTCCCCATTGCTTCTACCTGGTGCCATGGCGGCGCAGCAGATCACGGAGTCCAAGGTGAGGCTTCTGACACAGGAGCTCCATGCCAAGGATGCGGAGCTTAGGGCTAAGGACGTGGAGCTCCATGAGCTCAAGGAGGAGAGGAGTGCCATGCTCCTCCGTTATGTGCAGGAGTTCACGGAGCTTCAAAAGCGGCAGGCGTCCACCACAACGATGCTCGAGGCGTCGGCGGCATTGCTGCAGAAAGCGGGAGATACAATAGGCCATCAGGGGAGCCGGCTGGAGCGTGAGCGGGCCGATCGTGACGAGGTCCAAGATCGCCTCAGCCACTTGGTGAACCAAGTTGCCACGCACGTGTTGCGGTTGCGCGATGCCTACCATCGTGCCAGCGCGACGATGCCAGCCGTTGGGCTAAACCCGTTTGACCACCCGGTCGACTTCAACGAGCTGCGGCTTCCTGACCTGGTCTCCTTCTTCACCTATATCTCCAAGGAGCTGAGCCATCTCCGCGCGATGGTGGGGGCTGAGCTGGACAAGGAGGGGTTGCGGGCTGCCGTAGCCGTTGCCGGGCGAATCCTTTTAGGGCTCCATCACCGGAATCCATTTGTGCCATTGGACGCCGTCTTTGACGAGCTGGCTCCCGTCGATCGGGAGCGGGCTCTGCGGGCGGTTGCACCCTGCATCACCAACGTCGTGCGCCTCGAGAAGCAGAGGGACTTCGGTGGTGTTTAGGCACCCTCTGCATGGGCATGTCCATGTCTTGATGCAACATGACCGTTGGATCAAACTCAAACGGTGCAGATCAGTCACTGTAGCACAAAGCGTGTGGGTGTGTTTGGTTGCATTCTCATCTCATTATAGTTGTTTACTCTTTCGTGTATTTTTGTCAACCTACTAGTGTGGACTCATGCACCCTTCATGCACTCTGCCAAACACCCAAAAGTGGGTCGAGAAGGGAACTTTTGCTCCCAGCCCGTGCACCCTTCATACACCCTGCCTAACACTATTCGTGCTTCATATGGTTCATGTTTCGTGGAGTACTGTAGCACCGTACTCTCCGTGCGCTGTGGACCTAGTTCTGTTAACATTGATCTCACCGTCCATTCTCGACCGAACAGTCGAAAAAGCGGTACTATGTTACATATAGGAGTAGTTGACATGCACACAACATCATTTGTTATCGTCATATCTTACTACACTAGCAAATAGATTGTGTAGTACTGACGTATGAACCACTGCACATGCCTAGTAGTAGGAGCACTGTGTATGTTCAAGTGGCTGCCGTGTTTCGCACTCCTCCGTCGTAAGAGTGGAAACGCTTGCTGTAATCATTTTTTTCTTCTGAAAAACAGTGGACACGCTCTACCATGGGATCCTCCTCCAGCCATGCACTAAATTACTCACTTTCGCTGACGTGTGGGACAGCCAGCATCGGGGTCCACCAGCCATGCACTAAATTACTCCGTAGTAGAGTGACGGTAGACTACCCCGATCGAAGCGCCGCAGTAATGCCCAATGAGCCGTCAAATCACAAAACCTCCTCCTTTCTAGCAGTAAGTTGGACGGACGAAGAAACCATCATTTCACTCTTCTCTTTCAGCTTCCTCTCTACCCAACCCTCGCTTCTGCCTCATCTTGTTCCTCATTTCTTCAAGAAAACCCCGACCTGCTTCTGCCATTGTTCTTCTCTCCCAAAGAAGGAAAGGTGAGCGCACCAATGGTGTTGATTCTGGCCAAGGCCCGGTCTTGCAACCCCGAGACTGATCCTATGACTCCCTCTCTTTTCTTCTTTTGGGTTTGTGATTATGGTTTCTTTTCTTTTATTTCTATTTGACAATCTCTTGATGGACGCTGGAGCACCGGCCGAAGTGATGTCTATGGCTCCAGCCAAAATCGTCAAGGCTCATGGTACAAAGAAGCGCAAGCACCCCGCCGAGACTACCGCAGACAAGCTCAAAGCCATCGCCCTGTCCAAGCCCCCCTCTCCGGGATCCCTCATTAAGCAAGTCCAGGTAATATCTCTTCTTGACGATCTTTTTCTCGATCTTGATCGTGTTTTTTCATCTAACACGCAGTACTAGTACTAGTACTAGTAGTACAACTTTTTGGGTGATCTTGCATGTGATTTTTGTGTGCCAAATGACGATTCTAAATTCCTCTTTTGACCAAAACATGTGAGAGGTTGACACTGATTTCTTATAGATTACTTTCAACTACTCCCTCTGTCCCAAATTTCTTGTCTTAGGTTTTTCTAGATACGGATGTATCTAATACTAAAATGTGACTTGATACATCCGTATCTAGACAAATCTAAGACAAGAATTATGGGACAGAGGGAGTACTTTATGAACATCAATGCTACCTTTTAAGAGGGTATATTTGCCTCAGTAACTTGTGTTATGGATATTGCATGTAATCCCTCTGCTCTCATGCCTTTGAAGACATGTTCTAGTGTCTTTGTTCACTCATTTCTGTGCGTATATGTCATCATATATGGAGTATAATATCGAAAATCATCTTATATTTCTGAAAGGAGGTAGTAATAAAATATGGTTTCTGTTTGAATTAGAACCAGGTCCGCGGTGGAGATGAAGTTCTCAAAGTCATGTTGTGTGAACTGGAAGACCTGATGATGAGTTCTACTGCTGAACTATCCAGCTGTTGTGTCCTTGTCGCCATGTGTCCTGAACTAGTGTTTTCCTGTAGCATTGTTGTCAGGCGTGTTCTCGAGGCTGTACTTGACCACAACAATTTCCTGGCTATGCCTTCGATTACGAAGGGTGTGGTTCTTGTAAAGCTTCCCAACAAATCTGATGTGGCCTGTCTTCATCATCATGTTTATGAGTGGAAAGACCACTCTATTAGGTTCTCCAAGGTTGACAAGATGGTGATGGTGCATGTAGACATCTCACACAAAGTCCATGGCCTAGTCAGTTATGCGGGTTCATCCCGCAGGTCGGTGGCAAAAAATAGTCTGGAGAGTTTAGTTAGTGCGACTTTGCTTGTCTGTAGTAAGTACTATTGTTCAGTACTTGATTTGTGTTTGTGAACCCTGTATTGTTTATTAGTACTGCCGCTTTTGGTGGGTGGTCAGTCCTGAGAACGGTCTATGTTAATGTCTATCCACTCAATTCAGTCTGTATATTTTGAAGTATCGATATCATATTTTTTGTGAGGACTGTCTATCAATTATGGTTACACTCCAATATATGTATGCATTGCAGGGTTTATCGCACCCACATGATTTCCAGTCCCATGGATGTTCGGTCCATACGATTTGTCATGACCTTTGGACTGTCCTGCTTGTGGGAGTAGGCGGGGCCCCTGCATGCCATGCGTAGTTGGATGATCAATCTTCTGTTTAGTACTTCAACATAGTGATTTCCTGATAAGGATTCACTCACGTCACATCAAGTAAATCTTATTGATTTACTGTCTAAATCTTATTGATTTAATGTCATGTTTTCTTTCTTTTCCTGCAATTTTACGATCTAGGTTTTGCCATGTGACATTCATCACAGAATAAACCGTTTGGTTTGCTCTACGATGGCTATTTTTGCAGGTTTCACTTCTTATGTCGCGTCAGTAATGAAGGCACTGTCCATCACTTATATTACTGGAAAAAATTGGATCAGTCTGTTGTCTGAGTACAAGCTGAATCCCTATGATGAACTGCAGTTTGGTTTAACAAAAACTCCACAATTAGTCCTTCTCGCGTTTAAAAGAAATGAAGAAAAAAATGGATCACGGTCACGGATCGTAGTCAAGTTAGAAAGCTGATTGTCGGTGTCAAAACCGGCGGATCTCGGGTAGGGGGTCCCGAACTGTGCGTCTAGGCTGGATGGTAACAGGAGGCAGGGGACACGATGTTTTACCCAGGTTCGGGCCCTCTTGATGGAGGTAAAACCCTACGTCCTGCTTGATTAATATTGAAGATATGTGTAGTACAAGAGTAGATCTACCACAAGATCAGAGAGGCTAAACCCTAGAAGCTAGCCTATGGTATGATTGTATGTTGTGATTGTTGTCCTACGGACTAAAACCCTTCGGTTTATATAGACACCGGAGAGGGTTAGGGTTACACAAGGTCGGTTACAAAAAGAGGAGATATCCATATACGTTTTGCCCAGCTTGCCTTCCACGCCAAGTAGAGTCCCATCCGGACACGAGACGAAGTCTTCAATCTTGTATCTTCATAGTCTAACAATCCGGCCAATGGAGATAGTCCAGCTGTCCGGAGACCCCCTAATCCAGGACTCCCACAGTAGCCCCTGAACCAGGTTTCAATGACGACGAGTCCGGCGCGCAGTATTGTCTTCGACATTGCAAGGCGGGTTCCTTCTCCGAATACATGACATAAGAAGTTGAATACGAGGATAGTGTCCGACCCTGCAAAATAAATTCCACATTCCACCGCAGAGAGAATAACATTTTCGCAGATCTAATTTGCTGGCTTGTTTTGGTAGCATGACGTTACGTCATGGCCCGGTGATTATTCGAACCGTTTCTTTTAACCAGCTCCACACATAACGCGAGGCGGTTTCGTGACACGTCTTGCCGAAGCGGAGATCGTGTTCCCTCAATTACGGGATTCTCATTAATGCGGTCGTGGGTGACCCAACCGTGTCTAGGACTCCTAGATTATAGGCAAGTCCTAAACGGCTACGGAGAGGACGCTTGATATTCACCCTCTTTATAAAGGGACGAGGTTTTTGCTTTTTCTCTCTTGTGCTCAATCGAACCCTTCCTCTGCCTCGAGTTCGAACACCCAAAGCCTAGGTTAGGTGCTCCGGATCTTCAATCATGTCAGGATCCAGCCTTCAAGGCCGATGGATGCCCTCCTCCGTGACGGAAGAGGACATTAAGAAGTTGAGGGAGGCCAGATACCTGACCGCCGAGGTTTCGCATCGGCTGCCTGCTCGAGGGCAGGTCATCCCTACTCCCGAACCCAACGAGAACGTTGTGTTCGTCTCCCACTTCCTCCGAGGTCTAGGCCTCACTCTGGATCCTTTCGTCGGGGGTTTGATGTTCTATTACGGGCTAGATTTTCATGATCTAGCTCCGGACTCCTTTCTCCACATCTCGACGTTTATTGTCGTGTGTGAGGCCTTCTTCCGCGTTACCCCTCACTTCGGCCTATGGCTCAAGACCTTTGAAGTAAAGCTGAAGATGATCAAGGAGCAACATGCAGCGTGCGGAGGTGCATCAATAGGCAAGATGGCAGGAGCTCCATGGCCGGAAGGTTCCTTTCCAGAGGTGTCCGAATTATGGCAACGGGAGTGGTTTTACGTCACGGCTCCCCGAAGTGCCAAGTGGGCGGCTGCCCCCGCTTTCCGCTCGGGCCCCCCACCACAACTGATGTCATGGGTTAGTAGAGGCATGAGCTGGGGTCCAGCCAAGGACGTGCCTATACTGCAAAGCCGCATTCGAGATCTCTTCGAGGGAGATTTTAATTTGGCTGTGGTAATACAAGTTATGCTGCTCGTCAAGTCCAGCCTTGCAGACGCTAGCCCCTTTGCTTGTGGGAGTTCAACCCAGAGGGACTGCGTGCCATTCAAAGTTTCCTTGGCCTGACGCACGAGGAGATGTACAAGTCATTCTTCGGATCTCAAGTGGAGTGTCCGGATATTACCGAGGACGTGGGCCTGAGCAGTAACCGTGCCACCGAACAAGTAAGGAATCCTCTGGCCGAACACACTGTCTTTTATTCGAAGTTGTTTCTGAGAGTTTGCTTTTTGATCAGGACTGGCTAACGAAGGCGAAGATGATTCGGTGTTTGGCCCCCCTCCCTGAGGGTTTGGAAAATCCGGTGTTGGAAAAGATGCTCGAGGTCGCACCTTGCCCGGAGCCCTCGAAGGAAGATACCGGGGGGGATAATATGGGCGGACGCGGGCCCCTGTCGCTGCTCGTTCCAACGGAGCATCTCCATGAAGGAGGACAACCGGGGGAGGAAAAGGACCGGTTCCGAGGATCCGGAAGCCGAAGCCTCCAAACGGGAGAAGAAATCTCCCACAGAGGGTCCCGCCTTGGGGGTGCTCCTGCCGCACACAGTCCGCGGGGGGATCTGCCCTACAACGAGTCGTAAGTGATCCCAAAATACTTTAAGGTATGCTATCTTTCTTCTGAGAAAATAACCACCGCATATATCATGCAGTTCGGGCCTTAGCCCCTCTCAAATGAGCTCGTCTTCAGGGAATCTTCTTCCAGAGATGATGGAGAGCGAAACGCCTCCCCCGGACTCCTCCGCTCCAGAAGTGGGTGACCCCGAAGTGTTGTCACGGAGGGCCTCTCCGAATCCGGTGAGGCCAGAAGATAATCCCATAGACCCCCGAAGTCCCCAGCGTCCGGCTCCCGAGGAGAGCAGACAGAAGAGTCCGGCACCATCTGGTGTGCGGTCGGACGTTCTGAGGGAGTTGGTGGGGAGAGCGGCCATCTCAGAAGAACACCGTGTGCTGATGGGTACGGTGATGGTGAGAATCTCGTCCGCCGAAAGCGGATTACATGAAGCCTTTATGACTCTACTGACAGGCTTTGAGGTACGTAAGATAATATGTGATAGTACTGCACATGTTAGGTGTGCCCTGTGTAGATAGTAGCCCCTGAGACTCTGGTTGCTATCGAGAACGGCGGTGAACAGAGGATCATATTCTCAGGCAATAACCAAACTGCCCTTACGTGCAGGTGGTGGAGGCTCCGATGGCTAGCCGGACTAGTGAGTTTGCCAAATTAAAACGGCAACTGAATGCGGCAGACGCCGACCTCGAGCTTGTTAACAAGAAGCTTGACGAGGCACAGGGTAAGTGTTATTATCTGGTGAACGCCACATAGTAAGAGCAGCATAATGCAAATATCTTTAATATGTTGTGACTGCAGAGTGGGAGCTACCTCCGTGGAAGCCTTGCGGGCAGAACTTGCCCGAGCCAAGGAACAAGTGAGGATTAGTAATGCCGCTGGTTTGAAGGCGGCCGAAGAGTTGTAGGCCGAGAAGGCCGCACATTGCGAGAGCCAAGAGAAGATGGCCAAGATGGCCGTGGAATTAAAAGACACTGCCGACCATTGCTGGGTCCTTGAAAAGGAAAATCGAGCAAAGGTAGCGGACCTTGAGAAGGCCACGGCGGCGGAGAAGGACACCCGTTCTGCTATGAGAGCGAAGAAGGAGGAGCTGCGGGAAGCCGGGGATATTGCGGCTAGGAAACCCTGCATGTTACGGAGGAAGTTCGGAGATCCACGGTATGCCCCTCTGGATCAGCTGTGGAGATGGCCCTTTGAGTTTGAGGGGTAAATACTTAATGGCGTGGAGATCATCTCCCCGAGCCATATGGATATGGAGGATATAGTCCTCAATCCAGACCCCAGGGTCTATTGTTCCGTCATATGCCTCTATGTTTACAGGTTTGAATCCCTCTGGAAATTCATGATTCAGCACCTCATCGGTGAAACATAGGGGGTGTGCGGCACCCATGTATCTGGGTGTACCGCGTTGTTCGGATGTTTGTTGTGTTATATGTATGCTGGGGCGCGCTTGCGTGGTCCATAGATGGATCCGGTTGCGCTGTCCTTTTGGTGCAAGCCCTCACGTGAATCACGTATTGTCTTGTGAGTGGCACTGTTTGCCGCTCTATGTTGGCCGTGAGGTCGTCTATCCGGCCAGGTGGCTATTTTGATTTTTGGTTGTGAGGGGTCTGAGTCCTCCTCATTGAATTCAGGTAGCAACTTCCACTTTGGGTAGCTCTTGGTGGGGCGATTGTCGCCGTACTTCGCTGATGTGTTGAGTACTTTACTCCATCTGATTTGGAGTGTGGCCTGCGCAGCCTTGAGCCTTTGCTTCTGCTTTTTCAGACTCCTCGCGGTGGCAACAAGCCTTTGACGGGCATTCTGCTGCTCCGGGTGCCTGTCCGGCATTGTGTCGTCCGGACTATTATCTTTGACAGAATTGGTTTGTTCGGTTTGATTCTCCGTATTGCCGTGGTCCAGTAGTGGTTCGCCCTGCTCCAACGCTGGGTCTGTGTGATCGTTATTTCTGGTGAGGCGGGATTTGCGGCGGCGCTTGCGCCGCCGCTTTGACTGCTTCTCGAGGGAACAAGCCTTCAGTGCGTCCTTCTGTTCCTCGTCGTCGTCTTCTTTTGGTGTGTCCACCATGTATACGTCATACAACGAGGTGGCTTTCCAATTCCCTATAGGTGCTGGTTCATGTTCGTCTCCTACATCGTCGTCCATACCGTCGATGTCTTCGGAGTCAAAGTCGAGCATGTCGGTTAAATCATCGACAGTGGCTACAAAGTGGGTGGTGGGTGGGCGTCGAATTTCTTCGTCGTCCGCATCCCAATCATGTTGGCCATAATCCAGCCAGGGCTCTCCTGACAAAGAGAGAGACCTTAGTGAATTCAGAATGTCGCCGAAGGGCGAGTGCTGAAAGATATCTGCCGCGGTGAATTCCATGATCGGCGCCCAATCGGTTTCGATTGGCAGGGGCGCGGATGGTTCGGGGTCCGGAAGAGAGTCCGGCACCTTGGAGTCATGGGCTGCGCAGATGATTATGCTGGTGTTTGGCTCGATCGACGCCGAGATTGCAGCCCCTGAGGCGGTGTCTAACCACCCGTCCTCGATTGGCGCAGTTGGCTCCGAGCTAAGGGTCGGAGCTGATGCGGGCGCGGCCTCTGGGGTACCGTCCGGTGGCAGAGCTAGGTCATACCCATCGTGATAGCGCGGTGCGCCCGGCTGTGGCTCGAATCCGTCGAAGATCAAGTCCCCATGGATGTTGGTCGTGTAATTCAAACTTCCAAATCTGACCGGATGGCCAGGGGCGTAGCTTTCGATCTGCTCCGGATGGCCAAGCGAATTAGCCCGCAGTGCAAAGCCGCCGAAAACGAAGATCTGTCTAGGGAGAAAAGTCTCACCCTAGACAGCATCGCTATCGATGATAGTAGGAGCCATCAAGCCAAACAGCGACGACACAAAGGAACTCGCAATGAAAGCACCAATGTCGGTGTCAAAACCGGCGGATCTCGGGTAGGGGGTCCCGAACTGTGCGTCTAGGCCGGATGGTAACAGGAGGCAGGGGACACGATGTTTTACCCAGGTTCGGGCCCTCTTGATGGAGGTAAAACCCTACGTCCTGCTTGATTAATATTGAAGATATGTGTAGTACAAGAGTAGATCTACCATGAGATCAGAGAGGCTAAACCCTAGAAGCTAGCCTATGGTATGATTGTATGTTGTGATTGTTGTCCTACGGACTAAAACCCTTCGGATTATATAGACACCGGAGAGGGTTAGGGTTACACAAGGTCAGTTACAAAAGAGGAGATATCCATATACGTATTGCCCAGCTTGCCTTCCATGCCAAGTAGAGTCCCATCCGGACACAAGACGAAGTCTTCAATCTTGTATCTTCATAGTCTAACAATCCGGCCAATGGAGATAGTCCGGCTGTCCGGAGACCCCCTAATCCAGGACTCCCACAGTAGCCCCTGCCTCCTGTTACCATACGGCCTAGACGCACAGTTCGGGACCCCCTACCCGAGATCCGCCGGTTTTGACACCGACACTGATCATAGCAGACCAGACACGATCGCCGCTGTCTCGCACAGATCGAGCACCGACAGTTGCTATAGCACTGTCAGTGGTAGCAACTCAGTCTGATCCAGCTGAGGATTGGGCACCGACCGCGTCAGCGAATCAGTCTGATCTACCAGAGGATCGGGCATCGACACCGGCACCTGCTCCGACACCGGCACCAGCTCTACAAGGAGCACCATCTCCGGCAGCAGCGGTGGCTTCGGCACTTGCACCAACACTTGCACTTGCATCTGCTCCAGCCCATGCAGTTGCACCGGCAACAGACTGGGCTGCAGTTCGCACTTCATATACCAAAGTCCTTACGAAAACCGACATGTCCACCTTCTTGGTAAGCATTGGCCGCCCAAGTGCTTCATTCTTTTTTCTTTCCATGTTGTTTCACATGATTCACTGTGTTGATCTAACTGTTTGGGTATGTCTTCTTGTTTGCAAACAGAGAATTCCTTGAGCAACGAGGGAGTCATTCAACAATCCGGGCGACCGCGGCCAAGTTTCTCTTACCATGCGCAGCCTTGGTTTGAATGAACCTGCTCAATATATCGTAAGTACAAATGATGGTCGCATGATGATTGATGCTAAAGGATGGTCAAGGTTCAAATATAAATCATATCTTGCGGTAGGGCATGATGTCAAAATCGAACTTTCTCGGCAAGGAGAGCTGGTCCAAATCAACTTTGAAATTCTTCAGTAGTAGCACGCGACTGCCTAACTGATCTATCCTCCGAGAGATTTTGATGTAATAATCTGGCATGGTGAAACAAGTGTCATGTGTGTATAAGTAGTACGATAGTATTATTTATCACATGGTATATCGTTGATAGAATTCAACTCTGATTGCTGGTTAGGAACTGTCGTTCGATTTCATTCCAACAGTTGTCGTGCTTTATTGAATTTTGTGTATTCGCCTTGCGACAGCATCTAAAACCAGCGCCATACCGATCGCTTGCAATATGAAAAGCGCTGAGGTAGAACACATGGCCCCCAAACATGCAAGGTCGGCCTGCGGCCTAAAGTCCAGAACCTGGTGTCGAGAAGCACTAGCTCAGTGCAGAAGTGGCGTCCTCCTCCTGCTGTGGGTTGGGCGAAGATGAATGTTGATGTTGCGTTATCTCGCAACGGTGAAAGGGGAGCCCTGGCATTTGTGAGCCGGGATCATATAGGCTTCTTCCTTGGAGCATCGGCACTGGTGTGCGAAAGTGTTACTGATCCAGAGATCCTAGAGGCAATGGCATGTTGCGAGGGGCTATCTCTGGCTCTTGACTTAAACCTGCAACAAGTTCAGATTAGCACCGATTGTTCAGCAACAGTCAAGCATATCAGAGAGGCATACTTGGGGCCCAGCAAAGTTATTATGGACGAGATCAAGATGAAGAAGAATATGTTCCAAACCATGGAGATCATACATGAAAAACGCGAGTGTAATGTTGAAGCGCATGTGCTCGCAAAAGCTGCTACTTCTTTGCCCTGTGGACGCCATCTTTGGCTCACAGGAACCCTCGAAATTATTTGTATACCTATGACTGTTAATCTTCAATAATGCAACTTTTATCCCTCAAAAAAATCTGAGTATTATATTCTCAGCTGAACCCCCATAATGCCCGTGCGTTGCAGAGGAGTATATTTCTCGGCAAGGTGAGCCTGTGATATAAAAGATTTGTATATTTCTTTATAGAGGGAGTATCTCTCTGTCAAAAAAAATATTTATGTGTAACTAGTTACTCCTGTCTTTCTACTTCCTTTCGCTGATATGTGGGGCAACCGGCAATGGGGTCCACATGCCATATGCACAAATTAGAGTGCACAACTTCACGGTAGACACACCCCGGTCGTAGCGCCGCAGTAATGCCCAATGAGCCGTCAAACCACAACCCCCCCCCCCTTTTGAGCTTTAGCAGTAAGCTGGACGGACGAAGAGGCAATATTTCACTAGGCCTGAATCCCCTTCTCCATCGTCTGCTTGTTTAGAGAAAACCCCCTCTTGGCGATTGCATAGGGTTTTCTCATGGAGAACCAGGTACAAATTCTTCATCCATCCCCGATAAACCCAAGTCCCTTGGTCGCAGGTAATCCTAGGATGGCAGCCGCCGCCGTTGATGCATTTTTCTTCCTACTGAATCTAGTGTGTTTCATTTGCAGTGCCCAAAGTGCGAGTACCCTACAAGTTTCTGCACCCTCGGCGAGACGCCACACTTGTTCCTTCTCATCCTAACACAACATTTTGAAACGCACACAGTATGTTCCTGGAATCCTCTTTTTTATCCGGGAGGGTGGGATTTTTTTGAACATGTTGTGTTCTCATATTATTTTTCCTGCAGTGTATTATTTGCTCTGCCAGAACACATGTACTCAAGATGCTCGGCCTTGCCATAACTGAATACACTAGTTTAATGGTCACAGTGAAGACAGGCCATGGATATAAGTTCCGAGTTGGGTTCATGAACCAAGAAGATCGCTGCTTTTTTATGGCCGAACTTGGATAAACTTTCTCAAGTGTTACGGACTGAAAGTTGGCGCACGAATGTTGATGGAAATAGCAGAACCTGGTCTCATCTTCACTGCGAACTTCCACCCCGACGTCGTTCCAATTGTTCATCCATGTTAGTTTTGTATCTGGTTCTTGCTTGTTGCCTCGATTACTTCTTAATCCACCTATTCTGTCTAACTAATCACAATTTAACTTTAGAAGTAGCAACGAATCTCTCACGAAGATGCTACTTCTAACTAATATTTTCTTATAATTGGTGGCACGTGTAGGTTTTTTCAGAGTTAAGCAGTCTGCTCGTTTGTTACTCTGTAATAACTCGGCTGTTACTAATGGCACTGAAGTTGACTGGATCGACATCCACAAGTTCCTACACTTTATTGATCGTCTTGAGGTCCTTGTGGGGCGTTTCAATGGTGGAAGGCCACGTGGGATATGTGTGCCACTGCTGCACTCGTTGAACAGGTCCAACTGTGTCGAGAAACTTATGGTACGAGCTGTTTTCTGTTATATATGTTGTTCATAAACTATTGCTTATACACAGTTTTACAGCTGTGATCTTCTTGAAACAGGAACTGCCGAGTTCTATTGTTCCTATACAGATGCCTGACCATGGTCGGGTCAGACTTGCGCTTGGTCACAACATGATGTTTATGTCGACCTACTCAATTCCCCTTGGAGGTGAAAAGATACTTATTCATGGGTGGTCTCAAATAATGAAGGCCCGTCCATCTTGGAGAATAGGACAGAAGATTATGTTCATGCTTTTCCATGGCTCTAAAGCGAATATCCTGTTTATTGACCACGTTGCGAGATGAAGCCGCTTTCAGAAGGTTGTGGATGCGCGGGGTGGCGCCTGGGCCTTGTCCTGGGGCTTGGCGGCCTCACCCTTGGTTAACTGTAGGCAAAGTAGCACTGTTCGAGGCGTGCTTTGTACGGTTGAACCTGTATAAGTACTCATACTGCTTTCAGCTTTGGTTGTTAAGTGCCCCTGCTGGTTTCAGTTAAGGTTGTTAAGTACTCCTGCTGCTTTTACAGTCTGTCGTGTTTCTTCAGTCCTGTCTTCCTCCAGCTGCCAAAACCAAACCAGCACCGGCGGGGCCGCCTGCTTCCGCCTCCCACGGCTGGCTGCGCCTCAGCGCACGCATCGCCGCCCCACCGTCTCCTAAACCGTTAACGCCGACGTCCTCCGCGCACTTTGGTGCGCTCGCTGCGGCGCCGCCCTCTCGCGTTGTCAACATGGTCAACAAACAACAGGAATCGTCAAAAGTACGTGGAGAGGATGACAGTAGGGGCCCACCACGTCAGCGTATGGAAAAATAAAATGCTTCCTCCTAGTGTTTTCCTGACATCTGGGACCCACGACATTGTGAGCGTATATAGTCAATAGACAAGAGAACAGCACAAGATCGGCTGACACCTGGGACGTAGCTACTCGAGCAGTATTTTTTTGTTTGGTATTGTTGAGACGGAGCAGGGTTTGAACTGGGTTGTGGCCCGTCTAGCCCAGGCTTATAATTTATGTTCACCATGTGACCAGCCCAGCTATTTTTTCTTTGTGAAAATGAGCCCAGTTTATTTTTTCTGAAGAATACCCAATCCAGGCCTACTTATTTTTCTACGCCCTGATGGGCTGCAACTCTTTCAAGACGCCTGCAAATCTTGAAAGTAATATGAAATGGGTTGTAAATATAAAAACAGATGACAAATTGGCAATTACTTTATAATTTCTGAATTTTATTACATTTCATATTCCTATTTCACTGGGCATTAACCTAATTTAAATATATCTTCAAAGTACTTTAAATCTGGCTGGACATTTCGGTATTAAAAATAGTTTGGAACCCACAGAAATATGTGAAATTGGCCCTGGCCAACCAAAAAAAACGACTGCAATTAATTGCATAAGAAGTTGCCATGAGCTATATATAAATTATTAAAAAAAGAGGGAGTGGTCTGACTTGTGGGCCTATTTAGTTGATGCGTATGCAAGATTTTTTTAGTTATTATATACATCAACAAACGATTCTAGCAGACGTAACCGTTGGATGTCAATCCAACGGCCATCGTGTTTCTTCAATCCCTGATCTTCTTGCTCCAGCCGCCAAAGCAGCGCCGGCGGGACCGCCTACTCCTGCCTCCCATGGCCGGCTGTGCTGCCGCACAGGCCTCAGCACTCCCTACTACTCCCACCGCTGGCCAGGGCATCCCTCTACTCGCCCACACCCCCTGTTATTCTGCGGCGACGGCAGCCCCACACCGCAGCCGAACCGGTGAACGCTCGTACTCCTCTCCGCGTGGGCATCCACTGCTGCGTCTTCCCCGGCTTCGTGTCATCCCCTTCCTATGCCTCGCCGTCGTCCACCGCCGTGGTGCTCTCGGCGTGGCGTGGTCAATGTGGTCAACGACCGTCTTCCATCGGAAGAGTACTGTACGTGGAGAGGCTGACAGTTGGGTCCACGGCAGCCATAAGGAAGTGCCTCCTTATTACGCGGAAAATAATTATTCCTCCACCTGACAGCGGGGACCCACCGGACGGGCCACCAGTATTTTGCGAAAAAAATCATTTCCCCCTGACTGCTGGGACCCACCGGACGGGCCACCATATTTCGCGAAAAAAAACGTTCCCCCCGCTGTCAGCTCGGACCCACTGGAAGTGCCTCCTTATTACGCACAAAAAAATGAATACTCCCCTGGCTAGCTGGGACCCACCTTGGTGGGAGGCTGACTTGTGGGCCTACTAAGTTGACGGGGATGAAGGGCTTTGTCAACTTAGTCAATATGAACGATTCTAGCTCCAGTGACCGTACGATGTCCATCCAACGGCCATAGTGCTTCTTCAACCTCTGGTCTTCTTGCTCCAGCCGCCCAAGGCAGCGCCGGTCGTGCCGCATGCTCCTGCCCCCCGTGGTTGGCTGTGCTGCTGCGGAGGCCTCACCGCCCCTACTATTACCACCGCTGGCCAGGCCCTGCAGCGACGGCAGCCTCACACCATAGCGGAACCAGTGAACCCTCGTACTCCTCTTCGCGGGGGCTTCCACTGCCGCGTCTTCAACGGCTCCGCGTCGTCCCCTTCCTAGGCCTCGCCGTCGTCCACCGCCGTGGTGCTCTCGGCGCAACATGGTCAATGTGGTCAATGACCGACTTCCATCGGAAGAGTACTGTGCGTGGAGACGTCGACAGCTGGGTCCACGGCCCGCAGCAAGGAAGTGCCTCCTTATTACGCGCAAAATAATTATTCCTCCACGTGACAGTGGGGACCCACCGGACTGGCCACCCTATTTTGCGAAAAAACGTTTGCCCCTGACTGCTGGGACCCACCAGCTACATCTTCGCACGCAAGGAAGTGCCTGACAGTCGGGACCCACCTGGTCAAAGCGTAGTAGCGTTGTCATTCTGGTTGCGAACGTGTACGTACATATATACTGGTCGATGTAGAGGCGTGCACGTGTCGTAGTAGAGGCGCGCACGTAGCATGTACACGTACGTACAGTGGCCAGGTGCAAGAAAGAAAATATGGCCACATATGTGTACATACGGGCGGGGTCTCGAACGCCTACTCGTGCATACGTACGGCCAGGGCTCGTGTACATGGCTGGGTCAGAACGGAGAAACATCATCGTCGTCGTGTTCATGGGGAGGCAACGGAAGGCGTCGTGTTCATGGGGAGGCAACGGAATGCGTCATGTTCATGGGGAGGCAACGGAACGCGTGGGAGCCAACCGGCTGGGTCGGAACGGAATGCGTGGTCGTGTTCATCGGGAGGGCTCGGACGGAACATGCGATGGAAACGAGGCCTGGCGTACCGCAGAACGGAGGAAACGACCTTGTGTTCAAACGGCCACGTTTGAAACGGGATCCCGTTGATCAGGAGGGATCTGGTGTACCGTAAAATGGAGGAAACGGACCTCCTATGGTCGAAACAGGGGTCCTGTTGATCGGGAGGGGTGTGGCGTACCGCAAAACGGACAAAACGGACTTGTGTTGGAGTGCTACGGTCGAAATGGGGGCCCTGTTCATCGGGAGGGGTGTGGCGTACCGCAAAACGGGACTCCACGGGATACTGTTCATCTCCACCATCGACCTCCTCCAGCCTCCACGAGCTACTGTTCATCCACCGTCGACCTCCTCCAGCCTCCACCTACGACTGTTCATCCATGGGCTCCTGTTCATCCAGCCCCCACCGCGCGCTACTCCACCGGCTACTGTTCAACCACCCCTCCACGGGCTCCTGTTCAACCACCCCTCCACGGGCTAGTGTTCATCCTGCCCTCCACGGGGTGGTCCTGTTCATCCAGCCCTCCACGGGGTCCTGTTCATCTAGCCCCAACCTGCTCGATCGATCGGGGTCCTGTTCATCCAGAGGCAACACCACGGGGTCTTGTTCATCCACCCCCACCGGGAACTGTTCATCCAACTCCCCCGCAACGCTCATTGTTCATCCAGAGGAAGCATCGACCGGCTTCAGTTAGCAGCAGTAGCGAAGGAATCGCTCGATCGGGTTCAGTTAACAGCCATCAATCGATCGCTCGGGTTCAGTAACGCGTAGCCTGCAGTGCAATCGCTCGGGTTCAGTTAGAGCCCAACGCCTCGCTCGGGTTCATTTAGAGCCAACGCCTTGCACACACGCGCGTACGTGTACGAGAGAAGTGTGCATCGCTCGGCCCCCGACCTCCCACCGTAACCGGGAACTCCCCGAAATTTTCCTCGCCCTCGCTTCTACCACGGTTTTTTCCGTCATGGACGGCCCAAAGAATGTCATGCAGCTGCATCTCTGGCCTGCCCAGGACGAAAAGCCCATTTTATGTCATGATTTTTTGTCATAGAAGTAGGAGCCCGCCACATCTATGATGATACCGGGTTTTGTCACAATTATCGTCATAGAAGTGTCATATGTATGACAGAAAAATATTTCGTTCGGCCCAAAATGTCACGGATCTGTCTTTTTTTTGTAGTGCTAGTTGGTGCTTTATAAGAGAAGATGGAGACTCAAATTAAAAATAAAAATAGCATAAAGTAAAAGAAAGGCCCTTCGTGGAGGGAAGTAGGGATTTGTATAGGTGCCAGAGCTCAAAGCGAAAAACATAGATATAAAAACATTTTGGGAGGCATGCTTTTCCTGTCAACGAGAATGATCCAGAAGTTCCCAATACTTTCCATGCTAGATATATCATAGGCGGTTCCCAAACAAAAATTAAAGTTTATTCCTTTTCCAACCATACTTTCACTTTCCATGGCTAGCCATATCCACGGGTGCCTTCCATACCAACACTTTCCAAGGAATTTATTATTTGACAACATAAAGTAAATTCAATTTTCATTTCGGGACTGGGCATCCCTAATACCTTTGCCTTACTCTTGTGCAATGACAAGTGAATAAACACTCATCGTGAGAATAACTTATCTAGCATGGAAATATATTAGCCACCCCTACCAATTCATGAGCGGTACGAACACACAAAAGAGAAATTTGTTCTAAAAATTAGAGATGGCACATACAAATTTGCTTAGAACGGCAAAAGAATACCACATATAGGTAGGTATGGTGGACTCATGTGGCAAAATTGGTTTAAAGGATTTAGGATGCACAAGTAGTGATCATACTTAGTGCAAAATGAAGGCTAGCAAAAGATTCAGAAGCGACCAACCAAGAAACGAATAATCTCATAAGCGAGAATTGAGCATAATTAACACCCAATAATGCACCACAAGTAGGATGTAATTTCATTCCATAACTATTGACTTTCATGCTTGCATAGGGAATCACAAACCTTAACACCAATATTCTTACTAAAGCATAATTACTCATCAACATGATTCACAGATCACATCATCATATCTCAGAACTATTACAAGGAATCAAGTTTATTTTGTCCAATGATCTCCATGGAAGTTTTTATTATATCCTTCTTGGATATCTATCACTTTGGAACTAATTTTCATGTGTTGCTTTTGATAAGCTCAAACAAATATAAGTGAAGATCATGAGCATAATATTTCTTTCTCTCAAATTATTTAAGTGAAGCAAGAGATAATTTCTTAAAAAAATATTAACTCTCAAATAAATCTAAGTGACTCAAGAGATCATTTCTTCAAAAATACTAAAGCGCACCATGCTCAAAAAGATATAAGTGAAGCACTGGAGCAATTCCATAGCTCATAAAGATTTAAGTGAAGCATAGGGAGCAATTCTAACAAGTCATGGCATAATTTTGGATCTATCAAATAGGTGTGTTAAACAAGGATTCAAGACTTAAAACACAAAGCAAAACAAGCAAAGACTCATATCATACAAGACGCTCCAAGCAAAACTCATAGTATGTGACGAATAAAAATATAGTTCCGAGTAAAATACCAATGGTCGTTAGAAAAAAGAGGGGATACCACTCAGGCATCCCCAAGCTTAGTTGCTTGATTCTATTTGGATAATAGCTTGGAATGCCATGGGCATCCCCAAGCTTAGGCTCTTCTTACTCCTTATTCCTTCATCCATCGTAACATCACCCAAAACTTGAAAACTTCAATCACACAAAACTCAACAAAACCTTCGTGAGACCCGTTAGTATAAGAAAACAAATCACTACTATAAGTACTATTGTAAACCAATTAAAATTTTATTCTTGCATTATATCTACTTTATTCCAACTTTTCTATGGCGAAAACTCTTCAAAGAAACCCATAGAATCATCAAAACAAGCACACAACGCAAATAAAATAGAATCTGTCAAAAATAGAACATTCTGTAGCAATCTGGATATTTCGAATACTTATCTAACTCCAAAAATTTGGAAAAGTTAGGACCACGTGAGAAATTTGTGTATCAATCTTATGCAAAAAGAATTGGTATTTTATCACGCTCCAGTTAGATATGAGAATTATTTTTGTGAGTGCAAAAGTTTCTGTTTTTCAGCAAGATCAAATCAACTATCACCCAAGAAGATTCTAAAGGCTTTACTTGGCACAAACACTAACTAAAACACAAGAAATACAATCATAACAGTAGCATAATTGTTCAAACACTCATGAACAGAAAGCAAAAGACAAAAATAAATTTTACTAATTGGGTTGCCTCCCAACAAGTGCTATTGTGCAGACTAGGGCATAGCCTAGTGGTGGGAAGGGGCTGACGCCTTCCCACCCACCCAGGTTCAAGGCATGGTACTTGCAATTTGGGTTTGTCGCACCAATTATACTGTAGGGTGTTCCCTTACAGTCTTTTTGTCAAAAAAGACAAGTACTATTGTTTTACGCCCCTAGCTAGGTATAATGCAAGGATCTAAGTTTTGTCATCTTTGTTTCTAGATCCATAAGATGCCCTCATGATTAATTCATATGGTGGCCTAATTCTTGTTCTAGGGAAGTGTTCCATACCTTTCCTTAGTGGAAATTGAAATTTAATATTGCCTTCTTTCATATCAACCATGACACCGTAGTACGTAAAAACGGTCTACCAAGAATAATTGGACAAGACAGATTGCAATCAATATCAAGAACAATAAAAATCTATGGGCACATAATTCCTATTTGCAAGAATAAGAACACCATTAATTCTTCCCATAGGCTTTTTAGTAGTAGAATACGCGAAGTGCAAATTTAACGAACACTCTTCAATATCAGTAAGACCAAGCACATCACATAATGATTTCGGAATTGTAGAAACACTAGCACCCAAGTCACATAAAGCAAAACACTCATAATTTTTAATCTTGACTTTGATAGTAGGTTCCCACTCATCATGCAATTTTCTAGGAATTGAAACTTCTAGTTCCAATTTTTCTTCCAAAGCTTTCATCAAAGCATCAACAATATGTTTAGTAAAAGCTTTATTTTGTTCATAAGCATGGGGTGAATTCCTCATGGATTGCGACAAAGAAATACAATCAATCAAAGAGCAACTATCATAATTAAAGTCTTTGTAATCCAAAAGAGTGGGCACATCACTAGTTAAAGTTTTGACCTCTTCAAACCCACTTTATCAATTTTCTCAACAAGATTTTCACCCTCCAAATTATCGGGACGCCTTCTAGCTAAAGTTGACTCTTCTTTAGTCCCTTTTTCATCAATATTAATTTTACTAAACAAGGAATCAATAGAAGAAACCCCAATCATTTTGAGATCTTCATCACTTTTATCTTCTAACGAGATTGGTTTAGCGTCCATTTGATTTACTAGGGTAGCTTGTGCATAGGATATTTTGCCTAGCAAACTTTCAGCAAAAGCATACTTAGATTGGAGATTGCAAACTTCTCTACTAATATCATCAAGTTGTTTTGTTATAACATCTAGCACAACAGAGTGTTCCTTAAGTTCTTCGGTAAAATATTTATTGTGATCAAATTGCGTAGTCATATATATTCCTTAGTACTTTTCTCAATTTCAAGAAAAATACTGGGATAAGGAACATCATAATATTTTCTTTGAGGCATCATGACTACGCAAACAAGAATGCACGCAAAAACAGATCCGGCAAGAAAACGGCAAACGAAAAAGAGGGCGAATAAAACGGCAAATTTTTGTGAAGTGGGGGAGAGGAAAATGAGAGACAAATGGAAAATAATGTTAATTGAGAGAACATGAGATTTGTTATTAAGAACCTGGTAGATGTTGATGATGTCTCCCCGGCAACAACGCCAAAAATTCCTTTTGATGTCTGCTAGAACTACGTCGGTATTTCCCCAAAGAGGAAGGGATGATGCAGCACATCGACGGTAGGTATTTCCCTCAGTGATGAGATCAAGGTTATCTAACCGGTAGGATAACCAAGCAACACTACGTAAATAGCACCTGCACAAAAATAACAAATACTCGCAACCCGACGTATTAAAGGGGTAGTCAATCCCTTTCGGGTAACGGCGCCAGATATTGGAAAACGGGCGTGAGAGAGTTGTAATAATTTGATAGATAGATCGCGCCGGAACGCGAGATAAAATAAATTGCACCAAGGTATTTTTGTATTTTTGGTTTAATAGATCTGAAAATAAAAGCAAAGTAAAATAGATCGCACAGGAAAATATAATAAATAAGAGACCCCGGGGCCATAGTTTTCACTAGTGGCTTCTCTAGAGAAAAATAGCAAATGGTGGGTGAACAAATTACTATTGGGTAATTGATAGAACTTCAAATAATCATGATGATATCCAGGAAATGATCATTATATAGGCATCAAGTCCAAGATTAGGGGCGTGTTTGGTTGCCGTAGTGAATAGTAGTTGCATTGCATACACATCTCAACCCAGCCTTGCTCTGGAAAAACAACCTGATATGCGACATCTGCGAGTTGTTTGGTTTCCTGCATCTAGGGTCCCTGCATTAGGTAATACGCAAGTGCACTTTGTTTGGTTGTCTGCATTGGCCCAAGCGGCACATGAACTCGGTGTTTGGTTGCACGCATGAGGTATGATTAAGAGATAGCACTTCACTTAGCAGACAGGGTTAAGAGCTAGCAGAGGGAAGGGGAGAAGAAGTGCAGTGTGCGCCGGACAATGGCGACTACGGTGGATAGTGGTTGTGCCGCCGTGTCCCAAATGACAAGCATGGAGTCGTGGACGAGCGACCATGTCGGCAGCACAGTGAGCGACACTGTCGGTGAACTAGTTGTGATGCCCGCGCAAAGACAGTGGACAAAGGAGGAGAATGCAGTGCTCGCGCCATGGTATCATCAGTGCAGTGGACGAGAGAGGAGGCCGAGATGATCGTGGCCGGAAACTACTCCAGTGTAGTAGGGCGAGAGGGAGGAGGCGAAGATGATTGACCCTATCAACGGCGCGACGAACTGCAGTGTGCACGGAGGCAGAGGACACAAGAAAGCAGTCTGCGTGCCATTGCAGCGTCAGAGTAGTAGGAGGACGACAACGAGTAGGCCGAGATGAGCGATGCCAGAAATGACTCTAGTGTAGTAGCACGCGGGCAAGAAGATCAAGGGGAAGGTCTTTGGCGTCGAGAGGGACGAATAGGAGGGCTCTAAGCAGAGGACAGAGGAGCACGACATGGCGGCGTCAGTGCAGTAGACTGCTGTTCAAAGAGAGATGAAGCTCTGATCGTTGAAACCAAAAACTTACAACATGAATGTTGTGAGGAACTGCAAGATTAGGCTGCTGGTCAAAGGAAATTTGAATGATCGATTGTGCGCGATGAATCTGACAAAATTTGTCCAGAATAGCTCCAAATGGGAGCACGATATTAAGAACTTATGGCCGACAAAACTACGAACCGATCGCCTGAATGGAACCGTAGCATCGAGGTGCATCTTTTTCGTGTAGAGCTTATCTCGAACCGAAGCACCGTTGTGTAGATCAGAGGGAGGAGATTAGATAGGAGCTTAATGGAGGTTGAAGAAGACCTCACGTAATCACCACGCACCCCTCCCGTCTCCACTCGTGTAAGGGCCCACTTTCCTGCGCTCGCCTCGGCCTGGCTCGTGAGAAACTACTGATCTGAGCGTTTCTAGTGAGCCGGGCCCAGAGGTGCTTTAAGTTTCGTGCTATGCAAGCCCAACAGGAAAACCAGGCAACCAAACAACCCGTTCCCTTCCCGCGCGGGCCTGGTTGGGCCTTATGCGAGCAACCAAACAAGCCCTAGTAGACCGACTCCTGTCTGCATCTACTACTATTACTCCACACATCGACCGCTATCCAGCATGCATCTAGTGTATTAAGTTCAGCGTGAAACAGAGTAATGCAATAAGAACGATGACATGATGTACACAAGATCTATTTATGTAGAAATAGACTATTGGGGAATGCAGTAATTTCAAAAAATCCCTACGCACACGCAAGATCCATCTAGGTGATGCATAGCAACGAGAGGGGAGAGTGTTGTCTATGTACCCTCGTAGACTGTAAGCGGAAGCGTTATGACAACGCGGTTGATGTAGTCGTACGTCGTCACGATCTGACCGATCCTAGCACCGAAGGTACGGCACATCCACTATCTGCACACGTTCAGCTCAGTGACGTCCCACGAACTCTAGATCCAGCTGAATGTCAGGGGAGAGCTTCGTCAGTACGACGGCGTGATGACGGTGATGATGAGGAGGAAAACTGTGGACGGGGGCACCACACATGGCTAAGAGATCAACATGTGTGTCTATGGGGTGCCCCTCCCCCGTATATAAAGGAGTGTAGGAGGGGAGGGACGACCCTCTCTATGGCGCGCCCTAGGGGGAGTCCTACTCCCACCGGGAGTAGGATTCCCTCTTTCCCTAGTAGGAGTAGGAGAGAAGGAAGGGGGATAGAGAAGGAAGGAAGGGGGCCCGGCCCCCACCCAATTCGGTTTGGGCTGGGGGGGCACCCTCCTCCTTGGCCTTCCTCTCCTCTATTCCACTAAGGCCCAATAAGGCCCATATACTCCCTGGGGGGTTCCGGTAACCCCCCGGTACTCCGGTAAATGCCCGAACTCACCCAGAACCATTCTGATGTCCAAACATATATAGGCTTCCAATATATCAATCTTTATGTATCGACCATTCCAAGACTCCTCATCATGTCTGTGATCATATCTGGGATTCTGAACTACCTTCGGTACATCAATACACATAAACTCATAATACTGATCGTCACCGAACGTTAAGCGTGCAGACCCTACGGGTTCGAGAACTATGTAGACATGACCGAAACTCATCTCCGGTCAATAACCAATAGCGGAACCTGATGCTCATATTGGTTCCTACATATTCTACGAAGATCTTTATCGATAACCGTATAACAACATACGTTGTTACCTTTATCATCGGTATGTTACTTGCCCGAGATTCGATCGTCGGTATCTTAATACCTAGTTCAATCTCGTTACCGGCAAGTCTTTTTACTCGTTCTGTAATGCAATATCACGTAACTAACTCATTAGTCACATTGCTTGCAAGGCTTATAGTGATGTGCATTACCGAGAGGGCCCAAAGATACCTCTCCGATACACGGAGTGACAAATCCTAATCTCGATCTATGCCAACTCAACAAACACCATCAGAGACACATGTAGAGCATCTTTAGAGTCACCCAGTTACATTATAATGTTTGATAGCACACTAAGTGTTCCTATGGTATTCGGGAGTTGCATAATCTCATAGTCATAGGAACATGTATGAGTTATGGAGAAAGCGACAGCAGTAAACTAAACGATCAAAGTGCTAAGCTAACGGATGGGTCAAGTCAATCACATCATTCTCTAATGATGTGATCCCCGTTTATCAAATGACAACTATTTGTCCATGGCTAGGAAAATAAACCATCTTTGATCAACGAGCTAGTCAGGTAGAGGCATACTAGTGACACTCTGTTTGTCTATGTATTCACATATGTACTAAGTTTCCAGTTAATACAATTCTAGCATGAATAATAAACATTTATCATGATATAAGGAAATATAAATAACAACTTTATTATTGCCTCTAGGGCATATTTCCTTCAATCTCCCACTTGCACTAGAGTCAATAATCTAGATTACATTGTAATGATTCTAACACTCATGGAGTCTTGGTGGTAATCTTGTTTTGCTCGTGAGAGAGGCTTAGTCAACGGGTCTGCAACATTCAGATCCATATGTATCTTGCAAATCTCTATGTCTCCCTCCTTGAGTTGATCGCGGATGGAATTGAAGCGTCTCTTGATGTGCTTGGTTCTCTTGTGAAATATGGATTCCTTTGCCAAGGCAATTGCACCAGTATTGTCGCAAAAGATTTTCATTGGACCCGATGCACTAGGTATGACACCTAGACCGGATATGAACTCCTTCATCCAGACTCCTTCATTTGCTGCTTCTGAAGCAGCTATGTACTCCGCTTCACACGTAGATCCCGCCACGAAGCTCTGCTTGGAACTGCACCAACTGACAGTTCCACCATTCAATAAAAATACGTATCCGGTTTGTGACTTAGAGTCATCCGGATCAGTGTCAAAGCTAGCATCGATGTAACCATTTACGACGAGCTCTTCATCCCCTCCATAAACGAGAAACATATCCTTAGTCCTTTTCAGGTATTTCTGGATGTCCTTGACCGATGTCTAGTGATCCACTCCTTGATTACTTTGGTACCTCCCTGCTAAACTGATAGCAAGGCACACATTAGGTCTGGTACACAGCATTGTATACCTGATAGAACCTATGGCTGAAGCATAGGGAATGACTTTCATTTTATCTCTATCTTCTGCAGTGGTCGGGCATTGAGTCTGACTCAACTTCACACCTTGTAACACAGGCAAGAACCCTTTCTTTGCTTGATCCATTTTGAACTTCTTCAAAACTCTATCAAGGTGTGTGCTTTGTGAAAGTCCAATTAAGCGTCTTAATATATCTCTATAGATCTTGATGCCCAATATATAAGCAGCTTCACCGAGGTCTTTCATTGAAAAATTCTTATTCAAGTATCCTTTTATGCTATTCAGAAATTTAGTATCATTTCCAATCAACAATATGTCATCTACATATAATATCAGAAATGCTACAGAGCTCCCACTCACTTTCTTGTAAATACAGGCTTCTCCAAAAGTTTGTATCAAACCATATGCTTTGATCACAATATCAAAGCATATATTCCAACTCCGAGAGGCTTTCACCAGTCCATAAATGGATCGCTGGAGCTTGCACACTTTGTTAGCACCTTTTGGATCAACAAAACCTTCTGGTTGCATCATATATAACTCTTCTTTAAGATATCAATTAAGGAATGCAGTTTTGACATCCATTTGCCAAATTTCATAATCATAAAATGCGGCAATTGCAAACATGATTCAAACGGACTTAAGCATCGCTACGGGTGAGAAGGTCTCATCGGAGTCAACTCCTTGAACTTGTCAAAAACCTTTTGTGACAAGTCGAGCTTTGTAGACTGTAACATTACCGTCAGCGTCAGTCTTCTTCTTGAAGATCCATTTATTCTCTATGGCTTACCGATCAACAGGTAACTCAACCAAAGTCCACACTTTGTTCTCATACATGGATCCCATCTCAGATTTCATGGCCTCAAGCCATTTTGCGGAATCTGGGCTCATCAACGCTTCCTATAGTTCGTAGGTTCGTCATGGTCAAGTAACATGACCTCCATAATAGGATTACCGTACCACTCTGGTGTGGATCTTACTCTGGTTGACCTACGAGGTTCGGTAGTACTTGATCAGAAGTTTCATGATCATCATCATTAGCTTCCTCACTTACTGGTGTAGGAATCACTGGAACTGATTTCTGTGATGAACTACTTTCCAATAAGGGAGTAGGTACAATTACCTCATGAGGTTCTACTTTCCTCCCACTCACTTCTTTTGGGAGAAACTCCTTCTCTAGAAAGGATCCATTCTTAGCAACGAATATCTTGCCTTTGGATTTGTGATAGAAGGTGTACCCAACAGTCTCTTTTGGGTATCCTATGAAGACACATTTCTCCGATTTGGGTTCGAGCTTATCAGGTTGAAGATTTTTCACATAAGCATCGCAGCCACAAACTTTAAGAAATGACAACTTGGTTTTTTTGCCAAACCACAGTTCATAAGTTGTCGTCTCAACGGATTTTGATGGTGCCCTATTTAACGTGAATGCGGCTATCTCTAAAGCATAACCCCAAAATTATAGCGGTAAATCAGTAAGAGACATCATTGATCGCACCATATCTAATAAAGTGCGGTTACGACATTCGGACACGCCATTACGTTGTGGTGTTCCAGGTGGCGTGAGTTGCAAATCTATTCCGCATTGTTTCAAATGAAGACCAAACTCATAACTCAAATATTCTCCTCCACGATCAGATTGTAGAAACTTAATTTTCTTGTTATGATGATTTTCCACTTCACTCTGAAATTCTTTGAACTTTTCAAATGTTTCAGACTTATGTTTCATCAAGTAGATATACCCATATCTGCTCAAATCATCTGTGAAGGTAAGAAAATAACGATACCCGCCGCGAGCATCAACACTCATCGGACCGCATACATCAGTATGTATTATTTCCAACAAGTCTATTGCTCGCTCCATTGTTCTGGAGAACGGAGTCTTAGTCATCTTGCCCATGAGGCATGGTTCGCAAGCATCAAGTGATTCATAATCAAGTGATTCCAAAAGTCCATCAGCATGGAGTTTCTTCATGCGCTTTACACCAATATGACCTAAACGGTAGTGCCACAAATAAGTTGCACTATCATTATTAAACTTATATCTTTTGGATTCAATACTATGAACATGTGTATCACTACTATCAAGATTTAGTAAAAATAGACCACTCATCAAGGGTGCATGACCATAAAGATATTACTCATATAAATAGAACAACCATTATTCTCTGATTTAAATGAATAACCGTCTCGCATCAAACAAGATCCAGATATAATGTTGATGCTCAACGTTGGCACCAAATAACAATTATTTAGGTCTAAAACTAATCCCGAAGGTAGATGTAGAGGTAGCGTGCCGACGGTGATCACATCCACTTTGGAACCATTTCCCACGCGCATCGTCACCTCATCCTTAGCCGATCTTCGCTTAATCCGTAGCCCCTGTTTCGAGTTGCAAATATTAGCAATAGAACCAGTATCAAATACACAGGCGCTACTGCGAGCATTAGTAAGATACACATCAATAACATGTATATCGAATATACCTTTCACTTTGCCATCCTTCTTCTCTGCCAAATACTTGGGGCAGTTCCGCTTCCAACGACCAGTCCCTTTGTAGTAGAAGCACTCAGTCTCAGGCTTAGGTCTAGACTTGGGCTTCTTCACTTGAGCAGCAACTTACTTTCCGTTCTTCTTGAAGTTCCCCTTCTTCCCTTTACCCTTTTTATTGAAACTGGTGGTCTTGTTGACCATCAACACTTGATCCTCCTTCTTGATTTCTACCTCCACAGCCTTTAGCACTGCGAAGAGCTCGGGAATTGTCTTATCCATCCCTTGCATATTATAGTTCATCACGAAGCTCTTGTAGCTTGGTGGCAGTGATTGAAGAACTCCATTAATGACACTATCATCTAGAAGGTTAACTCCCAGCTGAGTCAAATGGTTGTGGTACCCAGACATTTTGAGTATATGTTCACTGACAGAACTATTCTCCTCCATTTTGCAGTTGTAGAACTTATTGGAGACTTCATATCTCTCAATCCGGGCATTTGCTTGAAATATTAACTTCAACTCCTGGAACATCTCATATGCTCCATAACGATCAAAACGTCGTTGAAGTCCCGGTTCTAAGCCGTAAAGCATGGCACACTGAACTATCGAGTTGTCATCAGGTTTGCTCTGCCAGACGTTCATAACATCTGGTGTTGCTCCTGCAGCAGGTTTGTCACCTAGCAGTGCTTCCAGGACGTAATTCTTCTGTGCAGCAATGAGGATAATCCTCAAGTTACGGACCCAGTACGTGTAATTGCTACCATCATCTTTCAACTTAGCTTTCTCTAGGAATGCATTAAAATTCAATCGACCAACAACACGGGCCATCTATCTACAATAACATAGACATGCAAAACACTATCAGGTACTAAGTTCATGATAATTTAAAGTTCAATTAATCAAATTACTAAAGAACGCCCACTTAGATAGACATCCCTCTTAATCATCTAAGTGATCACGTGATCCAAATCGACTAACCATGTCCGATCATAACGTGAGATGGAGTAGTTTTCAATGGTGAACATCACTATGTTGATCATATCTACTATATGATTCACGCTCGACCTTTCGGTCTCAGTGTTCCGAGGCCATATCTGCATATGCTAGGTTGTCAAGTTTAATCCGAGTATTCCGCATGTGCAAAACTGGCTTGCACCTATTGTATGTGAATGTAGAGCTTATCACACCCAGTCATCACGTGGTGTCTCGGCATGATGAACTATAGCAACGGTGCATACTCAGGGAGAACACTTATACCTTGAAATTTAGTGAGAGATCATCTTATAATGCTACCGCCGAACTAAGCAAAATAAGATGCATAAATGATAAACATCACATGAAACAATATAAGTGATATGATATGGCCATCATCATATTGTGCCTTTGATCTCCATCTCCAAAGAACTATCATGATCACCATCGTCACCAGCTTGACACCTTGATCTGCATCTGTAACACCACGTATGTAACTTGCCATATCTGTATTCCAACTCTTGCCATTTTTGGCACTAAGTTATGTTATTTCCTCGTTGTTGGGTTTTTGTCTTCGTGTGCTTTTATCTTTGTCATGTATCTCATATCATGTCATCATGTGCATCACATTTGCATACGTGTTCGTCTCATGCATCCGAGCATTTTCCCCATTGTCCGTTTTGCATTCCGGCGCTCCTATGTCCTCCGGTGTCCCTTTCTACCTCTTTTTGTGTGCAGGTGTTAAACGTTTTCGGATTGGACCGAGACTTGCCAAGCGGCCTTTGTTTACTACCAGTAGACCGCCTGTCAAGTTTTGTGCCATTTGGACTTCGTTTTATACTCCAACGGTTAAGCGAGGAACCGAGAAGGCCTCGTGTGTGTTGCAGCCCAACACCCCTCCAAAGTGGCCCAAAACCCACCTAAACCTCCTCCATCATCTAGATCGTTTGATCACGATCACGTGGCCGAAAACCATGCTCAATTTGGAGCCTCCTAGCTCCTTCTACCTATAAAAGGCCCCTCCCCCGAAAATTCCGGATCAAATCCACCCCTAACCTAGCCCCCCTTCCTCTCCGCGCGCCGGACATGTCCGGTCCGCGCCGGACATCGCCGCCGCCGCCAATCACCCACTGCCACGTCACCGTCGCTGTCTTCTCTCTCCTCCGCCTCCACCGCGGGCCCGCCAGCCCGAGGCCGGCCCTCCTGGCCCACGACAACGCCCGAGCGCCCCGCGCCGCCCGTCCTTCTCCGCCGCCACGCCACCTCGTCTCTCCGGCCAGCGCCGCCCCGCCGCCGAAGTGCTCCGGCGCCGCCACCGACCATCACCGCCCAGCCAGCACCTCGCCGCACGACACCGGCGACCGCCTCGGGCGAGCTCCTCCGGTTCCCCTCGAAGATCCGGCCACCATCTGCTCCTTCCCCGTCAAGTCCGGCGGTGACTCCGGCCATCCTCGATTTCCATGCACCGGCCGATCCAGATCTGGAAACCCTAGATCGGGTTGACTTTTTGCCCTCATCACAGTAATTTTGTGCATTTTTCATCGCATCATAAATCTGCATCCATGGCTCCGTTTTGGGCGTGTAGCATATCAAATTGTCTGTCTCAATGAGTACTTCATTTCATCTCATTGCATCATGTTCATTTGAGCTCATCTTGATGCCCTAAATGCTGTTGCAAGAGTGCTAGTTTATGTTAGTTTCAGATTCATATCAGTAATTGGACTTTTGTCATTTTTGCCATGATTAATGTGTGCCTCCTATGATCTTGAGCCCTACATGAGTTTTGAAGTATGCCATGCCATCTTTACAGGGGTGTATGCCATGTATTTTTGTGATCTCTGTGGTGACTAGCACAAGCATGCCAAGTAGCCCTCGTAATGTTGCTGATTTCAGGGACTTAGAAATATTCTAAGTCATTGCCCTGTTTATATTTTTATGCCATGTATTCTTGTTGCTACAGAGAGATCCATGCCTCTTTTGAGCATGATCAGTAAGGTTGTTTTGTAGATATTGTGGTGCTCTATCCATCCATGTCTTTGTTTGCAATTATGGAGCACCCTAGATTGAGTCAATCGAGCTCTACTTTTGCTATGAAATGTTCCTGGCAGTATGTTTACGTGTTAAGCATTTTTGCCGAGCTTGTTGTAGTTGATCCATGCATGCTATGAGGTTGTTCTTGCCATGTTTAGCTTCTATGCCATGTCTACTTGCTGGGTGTATGCTTAGTTTGTCATGCAATGCCTTGTGGTGAGTGCATCGAGCTCGTAAACTTGCCTACTCAATATCTGTTTTGCCATGTTCTAGTTTTCTACTAAGTCTGAATCTGTTAATGATAATTGCTATGTTCACATGGATGCCATTGTATTTTCTGATCCCTTTTGGCTTACGGTCAGTAAGGGACTTTTGTTGCATGCTTTGAGTAGCTTCATGCCATGCCTTGCTTTGCCATGATATGTTCCTGTAGCATGTTATTATCGTGCTCTAAACATTGCTTCCTGATGTTAAATTCTTGACTTGTTAATTTCACTAAGTCGGTAACCTGTTATCTTTTGCACTTTTGCCATGCTTGTTTGAACCTGCTATTGAGTGAATTAGCCGTAGCTCAGTGTTCATCTTTTGTCAAGCATCTTGAGTGGATCCCTGCCATGTATTTTGTTGCTATGTTAGAGTGTTGTAGCATGTTGTTCTTGATGCATTTAGAGGGCCTCGTGTTGTTAATCGCAGATCGGTGCCATATTTGTTTTGCTTGCCATTTGCAAACCTTGCATCCGTTTCCGGTGATCTTTATATCGTTTTCGACCAAAATCAACTCATCTTTCCAGTGGCACTCTTGGTTTTCTAAGTTGAGGCCAGGTTCAATATTTCCTTTCTGAAACATGCATACGCATCGCATATCGCATCCCGCATGTCATGCATTGTTTTGCATCATGTTGTTTGTGCCTTGCACGTGATTGATTGTGTATCCCCTTGCTTGTTGTTCTTGCCTTGGGTAGAGCTAGGAGACGAGTATGTGAACGAGGAGCCCGTTGAGTATGCTTACGAGGATCAAGCTAACGTCAACTCGGAGTACTTTGCAGGCAAGATGACCATACCCTTGAAATCACTTCTATCTTTGCTTGCTAGATGCTCGCTCTTTTGCTATGCCTATGCTACGATACCTACCACTTGCTTATCATGCCTCCCATATTGCCATGCCAAACGTCTAACCCACCTTGTCCTAGCAAACCGTTGTTTGGCTAGGTTACCGCTTTGCTCAACCCCTCTTATAGTGTTGCTAGTTGCAGGTGAAGGTTGGAGTTTGTTCATTGTTGGAACCTGTTTATCGTTGGGACGTCATTATTATATCTTGATTACCTTAATGCATCTATATACTTGGTAAAGGGTGGAAGTCTCGGCCTTATGCCTGGTGTTTTGTTCCACTCTTGCCGCCCTAGTTTCCTTCATACCGGTGTTATGTTCCTTGATTTTGCGTTCCTTACACAGTTGGGTTATAATGGGAACCCCTTGATAGCCCGCCTTGAATAAAACTCCTCCAGCATGGCCCAACATTGGTTTTACCATTCGCCACCTAGCCTCTTTTTCCCTTGGGTTCCGCGGACTCAAGGGTCATCTTTATTTTAAACCCCCCTGGGCCAGTGCTCCTCTGAGTGTCGGTCCGAACTGAGTAGACTGCGGGGCCACCTCGGGGCAACTTGAGGGTTGATTTTACTCGTAGGATGTCTCATCTGAGTGTGCCCTGAGAACGAGATATGTGCAGCTCCTATCGGGATTTGTCGGCACATTCGGGCGGCTTTGCTGGTTTAGTTTTACCATTGTCGAGATGCCTTGTAATCGGGATTCCGAGTCTGATCGGATCGTCTTGGGAGAAGGAATATCCTTCATTGACCGTGAGAGCTTGTGATGGGCTAAGTTGGGACACCCCTGCAGGGATTTGAACTTTCGAAAGCCGTGCCCGCAGCTATGGGCAGATGGGAATTTGTTAATGTCCGGTTGTAGAAAACCTGAAACTTAACTTGATTAAAATGAATCAACAGAGTGTGTGGCCGTGATGGTATCTTTTCGGCGGAGTCCGGGAAGAGAACACAGTCTCATATTATGCTTGAACATAGGGTTGTTCTAGGATCACTTCTTGATCATAGTTTATCGATCGTGCCTTTGCCTTCTCTTCTCGCTCTCATTTGCGTATGTTAGCCACCATATATGCTAGTGCTTGCCGTAGCTCCACCTCATACCTTTTTACCCTACCTATAAGCTTAAATAGTCTTGATCGCGAGGGTGTGAGATTGATGAGTCCCCGTGACTCACAGATTCCTTCCAAAACCAGATGCAAGGACCGATGATACCATTCCAGAAGATGCGACTGAGCTCACGTGGGAGTTCGATGAGGACTCACGACGTTACTACGTTTCCTTTCTAGACGATCAGTAGTGGTGCCCAGTTGGGGTGATCGGGGACTTTGTTGCATTTGGGGTTGTTCTTTATTTTGGTTCCGTAGTCGGATCTTGATTGTATCTGGATGAATGTAATGATATTTATGCTATTGTGTGACGCGGCGAGTGTAAGCCAACTATGTATCTCTTTCCTTTATTCAGTACATGGGTTGTGTAAAGATTACCCCACTTGCGACTTTGCCTTCAATGCGGTTATGCCTCTAAGTCGTGCACCGACACGTGGGAGATATAGCCGCATCGAGGGTGTTACAGCATGGAAGCATCGTTGTCATCTCGCCAACTATTGCTTCTACGACTATCGCTACCGCTTAGTGATAAAGTAAAGCAATTACATGGCGATTGCATTTCATACAATAAAGCGACAACCATATGGCTCCTGCCAGTTGCCGATAACTCTATTACAAAACATGATCATCTCATACAATAAAATTTAGCATCATGTCTTGACCATATCACATCACAACATGCCCTGCAAAAACAAGTTAGACGTCCTCAACTTTGTTGTTGCAAGTTTTACGTGGCTGCTACAGGCTGAACAAGAACCGTTCTTACCTACGCATCAAAAACCACAACGCGGTATAGTGATTGCTTTTTGATCTTTAGAAAGAACCATGTTCATTGAATCCGATTCAACTAAAGTTGGAGAAACAGACACCCACTAGCCACCTGTGTGCGAAGCACGTCGGTAGAACCAGTCTTGCGTAACCATACGCGTAATGTCGGTCTGAGCCGCTTCATCCAACAATACTGCTGAATCAAGAATCAACTAGTGACGGCAAGCAATATGTATATACCCACGCCCACAACTCCTTTGTGTTCTACTCGTGCATATCACATCTACGCATAGACCTGGCTCGGATGCCACTGTTGGGGAACACAGTAATTTCAAAAAAATTCCGGCGCACACGCAAGATCCATCTAGGAGATGCATAGCAACGAGAGGGGAGAATGTTGTCTACTGATAACCCACAAGTATAGGGGATCAATTGTAGCCTCTTTCGATAAGTAAGAGTGTCGAACCCAACGAGGAGCTAAAGGTAGAACAAATATTCCCTCAAGTTCTATCGACCACCGATACAACTCTACGCACACTTGACTTTCGCTTTACCGGAAACAAGTATGAAACTAGAAGTACTTTGTAGGTGTTGTTGGATAGGTATGCAAGATAATAAAGAGCAAGTAAATATAAAGTAGGGGCTTTTTAGATGAAGATACAACTAAATTAGTTTTAGTAAAGAGCTTCTGTTAACAAGAAGGTTGTTTGTCCCTAGGCAATCGATAACTAGACCGGTAATCATTATTGCAATTTTATTTGAGGGAGAGGCATAAGCTAACATAGTTTCTCTACTTGGATCATATGCACTTATGATTGGAACTCTAGCAAGCATCCGCAACTACTAAAGATTCATTAAGGTAAAACCCAACCATAGCATTAAAGCATCAAGTCCCCTTTATCCCATACACAAACAACCTACTTACTCGGGTCTGTGCTTCTGTCACTCACGCCACCCACCATAAGCAAATCATAAACATATTGCAAACCCTACAGCGGGAATCCCTCACGCTTGCGCGACACGGAGAGCACCATAGGACAGCACCAATAATAAAACATACAACTCAAACCAATCACGATCATCAAATAGCCATTAGGACAAAACAGATCTACTCAAACATCATAGGATAGCCATACAACATTGGGAAATAATATATAGCATTGAGCACCATGTTTAAGTTGAGATTACAGCGGGTAAGAGAGAGGTTACACTGCTGCATAGAGGGAGGAAGAGTTGGTGATGATGGCGGTGAAGTTGTTGGTGAAGATCACGGTGATGATGATGGCCCCCGGTGGCACTCCGGTGCCACCGGAAGCGAGGGGGAGAGAGCCCCCCTCCTGCTTCTTCTTCCTTGACCTCCTCCCTAGATGGGAGAAGGGTTTCCCCTCTGGTCCATGGCCTCCATGGCGTGGGAGGGGCGAGAGCCCCTCCGAGATTGGATCTATCTCTCTGTCTCTCTCTGGTTCTGCGTTCCCATATTCTACCCTTTCACCGTTTCTTATATTCCCGGAGATCCGTAACTCCGATTGGGCTGAAATTTGAACACGATCCCTATCCGGATATTAGCTTTCTTGCAGCGAAAGAAGGGCATCAACCACCTTACGGGGTGTCCACGAGGGTCAGGGGCACGCCTGCCCCCCTGGGGCGCCCCCTACCTCGTGGGCCCCTCGAGCATCGTCTCGCGTTGATTTCACTTCCCAAAAATCAGATATATTCCAAAAAAAACCCGTCCGTTTTTATTCCATTTGGACTCTGTTTGGTATGGATATTCTGCGAAACAAAAAACATGCAACAAACAGGAACTGACACTGGGCACTAGATCAATATGTTAGTCCCAAAAATTGTATAAAAAGTTGCCAAAAGTATATGAAAGTTGAATAATATTGGCATGGAACAATAAAAAATTATAGATACGACGGAGACGTATCAGCATCCCAAGCATAATTCCTGCTCGTCCTCGAGTAGGTAAATGATAAAAAAGATAATTTTTGATGTGGAATGCTACCTAGCATAATCTTGATCACATATCTAATCATGGCATGAATATTAATATACGAGTGATTCAAAGCAATAGTCTATTATTTGACATAAAAACAATAATACGTCAAGCCTACTAATAAAGAAATCATGTCTTTTCAAAATAACAAGGCCAAATAAAGTTATCCCTACAAAATCATATAGTCTGGCTATGCTCCATCTTCTTTACACAAAATATTCACATCATGCACAACCCCGATGACAAGCCGAGCAATTGGTTCATACTTTTTAACGCGCTTCAGCTTTTTCAACCCTCACGCAATACATGAGCGTGAGCCATGGACATAGCACTATAGGTGGAATAGAATATGATGGTGGAGGTTGTGTGGAGAAGACAAAAGGGGAGAAAGTCTCACATCGACGCGGCTAATCAATAGGCTATGGAGATGCCCATCAATTGATGTCAATGTGAGGAGTAGGGATTCCCATGCAATGGATGCACTAGAGCTATAAGTATATGAAAGCTCAAACTGAAACTAAGTGGGTGTGCATCCAACTTGCTTGCTCATGAAGACCTAGGGCATTTGAGGAAGCCCATCATTGGAATATACAAGCCAAGTTCTATAATGAAAATTCCCACTAGTATATGAAAAATATAACTCAAGAGACTCTCTATATGAAGAACATGGTGCTACTCTAAAGCACAAGTGTGGTAAAAGGATAGTAACATTGCCCCTTCTCCCTTTTTCTCTTTTTTTTCTTTTCTTTTTTTTCTTTTTTTTGGGGCCTTCTCTTTTTTTGGCCTTTCTCTTTTTTTTTTTACTTTTTTTCGTCCGGAGTCTCATCCCGGCTTGTGGGGGAATCATAGTCTCCATCATCCTTTCCTCACTTGGGCGATGCTCTAATAATGATGATCATCACACTTTTATTTACTCACAACTCAATATTACAACTCGATATCTAGAACAAAGATATGACTCTATATGAATGCCTCCGACGGTGTACCGGGATGTGCAATGATCTAGCGTAGCAATGACAGAAAAAACGGGCAAGCCATGAAAACATCATGCTAGCTATCTTACGATCATGCAAAGCAATATGACAGTGAATGCTCAAGTCATGTATATGATGATGATGGAAGTTGCATGGCAATATATCTCAGAATGGCTATGGAAATGCCATGATAGGTAGGTATGGTGGCTGTTTTGAGGAAGATATAATGACGTTTATGTGTGACAGAGTGTATCATATCACGGGGTTTGGATGCACCGGTGAAGTTTGCACCAATTCTCGAGGTGAGAAAGGGCACTGCACGGTACCGAAGAGGCTAGCAATGATGGAAGGGTGAGAGTGCGTATAATCCACAGACTCAACATTAGTTATAAAGAACTCACATACTTATTGCAAAAGTTTATTAGCCCTCGAAGCAAAGTACTACTACGCATGCCCCTAGGGGGATAGATTGGTAGGAAAAGACCATCGCTCGTCCCCGACCGCCTCTCATAAGGAAGACAATCAATAAATACCTCATGCTCCAACTTGGTTACATAAGAGTTCACCATACGTGCATGCTATGAGAATCACAAACCTCAACACAAGTATTTCTACAATTCACAACCACCCACTAGCATGACTCTAATATCACCATCTTTATATCGCAAAACTACTGCAACGAATCAAACATATCATATTCAGTGATCTACAAGTTTTATGTAGGATTTTATGACTAACCATGTGAATGACCAGTTTCTGTCATCTCTCTAAATAGATATAAGTGAAGCAAGAGAGTTTAATTCTTTCTAAAAAGATATGACCACTCTCTAACAAATATAAGTGAAGCAAAAGAGCATTCTACAAATGGCGGTTGTCTATGTAAAGAGAAACAGGCAATCCAAACTTCAAATGATATAAGCGAAGCACATGAAGCATTCTATAAAGCCATAATCAAAGAATATAAGTGAAGTGCAAAGAGCATTCTATAAATCAACCAAGGACTATCTCATAGCAGCATGGTCTATAAAATAAAAATGAAAACTAAAGGCAAAAGGCGCTCCAAGATTGCACATATCGCATGAACGAAACGAATCTGAAAACATACCGATACTTGTTGAAGAAAGAGGGGATGCCTTCCCAGCATCCCCAAGCTTAGACGCTTGAGTTTCCTTGAATATTTACTTGTGGTGCCTCGGGCATCCCCAAGCTTGAGCTCTTGCCTCTCTTCCTTCTTCTCACATCGAAACCTTCTTAATCATCGAACACTTCATCCACACAAAACTTCAACAGAAAACTCGGTAAGATCGGTTAGTATAATAAAGCAAATCACTACTCTAAGTACTGTTGCAAACCAATTCATAATTTTTTTTGCATTGTGTCTACTGTAGTATAACTTTTTCGTGGCTTAATCCACTAATATAAATTGATAGTTTCATCAAAACAAGCAAACTACGCATCAAAAACAGAATCTGTCTAAAACAGAACAGTCTGTAATAATCTGAACATTCACCATACTTCTGATACTTGAAAAATTCTGCCAAAATTAGGAAAAATAAACAATTTGTATAGGAAGACAGTTCAGAAAGAATCAGAACAATTTGACGTTCCAGAAAAAAATGTAAAATCGCGCACTACATCCAAAGTTTCTATCCTGCACCATACAAACCATCAAGCAAATGTAAACATCGTAAAGGCAAACCATGGCACATTATTTTTATTTCTAAACTTTATAAAAACACAAAACAGAAATAAATGACTCTCTAAAACTTCCGGGTTGTTTCCCTGGCAGCGCTTTCTTTAAAGCCATTAAGCTAGGCATATAGTGCTCAAGTAATGAATCCACCCGGATCCCAAGGTATATCAAAGCCAATTTTAATTAACAATGATTTAGCATTCAGTGGTGAGCACAAAGTAAAATATATCATGTAACAACGAAGTCTAACTCTCTTCCTATGCATCGGCATGTCATAAAAGAACAATTCATGCACACATAGTAAAGGCCAATGCATAGTATAAATAGTTTCTTGCAATTTTATCATATTGGAAACATAGAGAGGTGGAGATATAGTTCCTCTCTCATAATAATTGCAAGTAGGAGCAGGAAGCACATGCATATTATATTCATCAAAATCATCATGTGCAACGGTAAAAGGCAACCCATCAATATAATCCTTAATAAGTGCAAACTTCTCCGATATAGTGTAGTCGGGAGAATTCAAAAGGATAATAGGACTATCGTGTGTGGGTGCAATAGCAACAATTTCATGTTTAACATAAGGAACTATAGCAAGTTCATCTCCATAAGCGTAATTCATATTGGCATCTTGGCCATAAGCATAGCAAGCATCATCAAAAAGGGATATTTCAAAAGAATCATAGGGATCATAACAGTCATCATAGCAATCATCCTTCGGTAAGCACGAAGGGGAATTAAACAATGTATGAGTTGAAGAGTTACTCTCATTAGAAGGTGGGCACGGGTGATCAATCCGCTCTTCCTCCTTTTGTTCTTCGCTCTCTTCCTCATCTTTTTCATCCAATGAGCTCACAGTGTCATCAACTTCTTCTTCCATAGATTCCTGCAAAATATTAGTCTCTTCTTGGACAGCGAAGACTTTCTTAATAAGTGCATTAATTTCATAATTGTATTCATAATTCTCATAGCAATATTTGAGGATAGCTAAATTTTCAAATCTATAACAAGCATCATCAATATCATCAAACTCTTTAAACATAGATTCAGTTTCATAAGCACCCATAAAAGCAACAAATTCTTCTATTTGTTCCACATCATAGTAATCATATATACCTCTAGCATAAGAAGCCAAGGTTTCATTATCATTAAATTTGCATGAAAAGGGGAGGTGTGGAGAATTCATCCTAGAGCAACAAGTATAATCATATTCCGAGCATAGTTGTCTGGCATACCACTTCAATATATAAATTTGATCCCATAATAGCTTCCCTTTTTGTGTCAAGCGATAATCCCTAAAGTATTCACATTGATCCAACATTACTCCCATTACATAATTGAATGGGGTTTTCCCAGGATTATTAAAGTAGTACATAATATCTTTCACATAACCAGCATCGAGGGTTTTAGGAGGTTCCCCATCTCCATGAGCAGAAAGTACACCTAATTTATTTGGTATTTCGTGTTCCATATCCATAACTAAAGATAGAGAACAACTAAGAACAACAAATAAAAATTACTTAGTGATAAAGCAAACAAGCACACACAAGAATATTCACCCCACGCTATTGCTCCCTGGCAACGGCGCCAGAAAAAGGTCTTGATAACCCACAGGTATAGGGGATCAATTGTAGCCTCTTTCGATAAGTAAGAGTGTCGAACCCACCGAGGAGCTAAAAGTAGAACAAATATTCCCTCAAGTTCTATCTACCACCGATACAACTCTATGCACACTTGACGTTCGCTTTACCGGAAACAAGTATGAAACTAGAAGTACTTTGTAGGTGTTGTTGGATAGGTATCCAAGATAATAAAGAGCAAATAAATATAAAGTAGGGGCTGTTTAGATGAAGACACAACTAAATTAGTTTTAGTAAAGAGCTTTTATCAACAAGAAGGTTATTTATCCCTAGGCAATTGATAACTAGACCGGTAATCATTATTGCAATTTTATTTGAGGGAGAGGCATAAGCTAACATACTTTCTCTACTTGGATCATATTTACTTATGATTGGAACTCTAGCAAGCATCCGCAACTACTAAAGATTCATTAAGGTAAAACCCAACCATAGCATTAAAGCATCAAGTCCCCTTTATCCCATACGCAAACAACCTACTTACTCGGGTCTATGCTTCTGTCACTCACGCCACCCACCATAAGCAAATCATAAACATATTGCAAACCCTACAGCGGGAATCCCTCACGCTTGCGTGACACGGAGAGCACCATAGGACAGCACCAATAATAAAACATACAACTCAAACCAATCACGATCATCAAATAGCCATTAGGACAAAACAGATATACTCAAACATCATAGGATAGCCATACATCATTGGGAAATAATATATAGCATTGAGCACCATGTTTAAGTAGAGATTACAGCGGGTAAGAGAGAGGTTACACCGCTACATAGAGGGGGGAAGAGTTGGTGATGATGGCGGTGAAGTTGTTGGTGAAGATCGCGGTGATGATGATGGCCCCCGGTGGCACTCCGGTGCCACCGGAAGCGAGGGGGAGAGAGCCCCCCCTCCTTCTCCTTCCTTGACCTCCTCCCTAGATGGGAGAAGGGTTTCCCCTCTGGTCCATGGCTTCCATGGCGTGGGAGGGGCGAGAGCCCCACCGAGATTGGATCTATCTCTCTGTCTCTCTCTGGTTCTGCGTTCCCATATTCTACCCTTTCACCGTTTCTTATATTCTCGGAGATCCGTAACTCCGATTGGGATGAAATTTGAACACAATCTCTATCCGGATATTAGCTTTCTTGCGGCAAAGGAAGGGCATCAACCGCCTTATGGGGTGGCCACGAGGGTCAGGGGCGCGCCTGCCCCCCTAGGGCGCGCCCCCTACCTCATGGGCCCCTCGAGCATCGTCTCGCGTTTATTTCACTTCCCAAAAATCACATATATTCCAAAAATACTCCATCCGTTTTTATTCTGTTTGGACTCCATTTGGTATGGATATTTTGTGAAACAAAAAAATGCAACAAACAGGAACTGGCACTGGGCACTGGATCAATATGTTAGTCCCAAAAATAGTATAAAAATTTGCCGAAAGTATATGGAAGTTGAATAATATTGGCATGGAACAATCAAAAATTATAGATACGACGGAGACATATCATCTACGTACCCTCGTAGATCGTAAGCGGAAGCGTTATGACAACGCGGTTGATGTTGTCGTACGCCTTCACGATCCGACCGATCCTAGCACCGAAGGTATGGCACCTCCGCGATCTACACACGTTCAGCTCAGTGACGTCCCACGAACTCTAGAATCAGCTGAGTGTCGGGGGAGAGCTTCATCAACACGACAACGTGATGACGGTGATGATGAAGTTACCGAAGCAGGGCTTCGCCTAAGCACTACAACGATATGACCGAGGTGGAAATCTGTGGAGGGGGCACCGCACACGGCTAAGAGATAAACTTGTGTGTCTATGGGGTGCCCCCCTCCCCCATATATAAAGGAGTGGAGGAGGGGAGGGCCGGCCCTCTCTGTGCGCGCCCTAGGGGGAGTCCTACTCCCACCGGGAGTAGGATTCCCCCCCCCTTTCCTAGTAGGAGTAGGTGAGAAGGAAGGAAGGGGGGCCGACCCCCACCCAATTCGGATTGGGCTGGGGGGCGCCCTCCTCCTTGGCCTTCCTCTCCTCTATTCCACTAAGGCTCAATAAGGCCCATATACTCCCCGGGGGGTTTCGGTAACCCCCCAGTACTCCGGTAAATGTCTGAACTCAACCGGAACTATTCTGATGTCCAAACATAGGCTTCCAATATATCAGTCTTTATGTCTCAACCATTCCGAGACTCCTCGTCATGTCCGTGATCATATCCGGGATTCCAAACTACCTTCGGTACATCAAAACACTTAAACTCATAATACCGATCGTCACCGAAAGTTAAGCATGCAGACCCTACGGGTTCGAGAACTATGTATACATGACCAAAACTCATCTCCGGTCAATAACCAATAGCGGAACCTGGATGCTCATATTGGTTCCTGCATATTCTACGAAGATCTTTATCGGTCAAACCACATAACAACATACGTTGTTCCCTTTGTCATCGGTATGTTACTTGCCCGAGATTCGTTCGTCGGTATCTCAATACCTAGTTCAATATCGTTACCGGCAAGTATCTTTATTTGTTCTGTAATGGAACATCCCGTAACTAAATCATTAGTCACATTTCTTGCAAGGCTTATAGTGATGTGCATTACCGAGAGGGTCCGGAGATACCTCTCCGATAGACGGAGTGACAAATCCTAATCTCGATCTATGCCAACTCAGCAAACACCATCTGAGACACCTGTAGAGCATCTTTATAGTCACCCAGTTGTGATGTTTGATAGCACACTAAGTGTTCCTCTGGTATTCGGGAGTTGCATAATCACATAGTCATAGGAACATGTATAAGTTATGGAGAAAGCAATAGTAGTAAACTAAACGATCAAAGTGCTAAGCTAACAGATGGGTCAAGTCAATCGCATCATTCTCTAATGATGTGATCCCGTTTATCAAATGACAATTCTTTGTCCATGGCTAGGAAACTTAACCATCTTTGATCAACGAGCTAGTCAGGTAGAGGCATACTAGTGACACTCTGTTTGTCTATGTATTCAGATATGTACTAAGTTTCCGGTTAATACAATTCTAGCATGAATAATAAACATTTATCATGATATAAGGAAATATAAATAACAACTTTATTATTGCCTCTAGGGCATATTTCCTTCATATACCCCATCTTGTTATCCTTAATAGCAATGTTACATACGTGTCGGTTCCCCTTCTGTCACTGGGATCAAGCACCGTAAGATCGAACCCATCACAAAGCACCTCTTCCCATTGCAAGATAAATAGACCAAGTTGACCAAACAAAACCCAAATATCAGAGAATAAATACGAGGCTATAAGCAATCATGCATATAAGAGATCAAATAAGACTCAAATACCTTTCATTGATAAAAAAATAGATGTGATCATAAACTCAAAGTTCATCGGATCCCAACAAACACACCGCAAAAAGAGTTACGTCGTATGGATCTCCAAGAGACCATTGTATTGAGAATCAGACGAGAGAGAGGAAGCCATCTAGCTACTAACTACGGACCCGTAGGTCTACAAAGAAATACTCACGCATCATCGGAGATGCACCAATGGACATGATGAACCCCTCTATGATGGTGTCTAGATTGGATCTGGTGGTTTCTGGAACTTGCGGTAGCTGGAATTGCTTTTCGTCAACTCCCTAGGGTTTGTGGAATATTGGGGTATTTATAGAGTAAAGAGGTGGTTCGAGAGGCAACTGAGGTGGGCACAACCCACCAGGGCGCGCCTGGGCCTCCAGGCGCACCCTGGTGGGTTGTGCTCTCCTTGGAGCACACTCTAGGTGCTTCTCCAGCCATTGGATGTCTTCTGGTCCAAAAAAATCCACAAAAAGTTTCACTGTGTTTGGACTCTGTTTGGTATTGATTCCCTGCAATGTAAAAAACATGCAAAAACAACCACTGGCGCTTGGCACAATGTCAATAGGTTAGTACCAAAAAAATGATACAAAAGGACTATAAAATGAATGTAAAACATCCAAGAATGATTATATAATAGCATGGAATAGTAAAAAATTATAGATACATTGGAGACGTATCAGCGGCCACGATCGGCGCTTGGATGGGCTCCATTGTCGCAAGGTATGCTGCGGAGGAATGAATGACTTCTCGAATGCTCTTGGCGATTGCCAACTCTTCGGCCATGGGTTGCCGGCTCTTGCCAGAGAAGCTTCATTCGTTTTGTGCGGTGGCCGCCACGAGCTGGGCATGGACAGCCTCGACATGGTCGTGGGCGGCCTCCTTCACGGCTAAGGCCGCTGCTGTGGAACAGACAGTTGTTGTGCCGCTCTCGCTAGTTGCTATCCCTGAGGCAGATGTTGCTTCTGCCACCTGAGAAGCAACAATGACCATTTGGGCTGCCTTGGTCGCCCGGTCGCAGATTGCGGCCGCACTCATGCAGCTTGTTAGCACGCACATGGAGGCTGCGGCCGCGCTCTCGCCAGAGTGGACTACAAAAAAAAGACACATCCGTGACATTTTGGGCCGAACGAAATTTTTTTATCATACATGTGCCACTTCTATGATGATAATTGTGACAAAACCCTGTATCATCATAGATGTGGTGGGCTCCTACTTCTATGACAAAAAATCATGACAGAAAATGGGCTTTTCATCCTGGGCGGGCCGGAGACGCAGCTGCATGACATTCTTTGGGCCGTCCATGACGGAAAAAACCGTGGTAGAAGCAAGGGGGAGGAAAATTTCGAGGAGTTCTCGGTTACGGTGGGAGGTCGGGGGCCGAGCGATGCGCGTTTCTCTCATACACGTAAGCGCGTGTGTGCAAGGTGTTGGCTCTAACTGAACACAAGCGAGGCGTTGGGCTCTAAGTGAACCCGAGTGATTGCACTGTAGGCTACGTGTTACTGAACCTGAGCGATCGATCGATGGCTGTTAACTGAACCCGATCGAGCGATTCCTTCCCTACTGCTGCTAACTGAAGCCGATCGATGCTGCCTCTGGGATGAACAGTGAGTGTTGGGGGGGGGGGGTTGGATGAACAGTGAGCGGTGGCGTTGCCTCTGGATGAACAGGACCCCATGGTGTGGTGGAGGGCTGGATGAATAGTAGACGGTGGAGGGGTGGTTGAACAGGACCCCGTGGTGAGGAGGGTTGGATGAACAATAGACGGTGGAGGGGTGGTTGAACAGTAGCCGGTGGAGTAGCGCGCGGTGGAGGCTGGATGAACAGGAGCCCGTGGAGGCTGGAGGAGGTCGACGGTGGAGATGAACAGTATCCCGTGGAGTCCCTTTTGCAGTACGCCACACGCCTCCCGATGAACATGACCCCCGTTTCGACCGTAGCGCTCCAACACAAGTCCGTTTCGTCCGTTTTGCGGTACGCCACACCCCTCCCGATCAACAGGACCCCCGTTTCGACTGTAGGAGGTCCGTTTCGTCCGTTTTGCGGTACGCCACACCCCTCCCGATCAACATGACCCCCATTTCGACCGTAGGAGGTCTGTTTCCTCTGTTTTGTGGTACGCCAGACCCCTCCCGATCAACAGGACCCCCATTTTGACCGTAGGAGGTCCGTTTCCTCCGTTTTGCGGTACGCCAGACCCCTCCCGATCAACAGGACCCTGTTTCAAATGTAGGAGGTCTGTTTCCTCCGTTGTGCGGTACGCCAGGCGTCGTTTCCATCGCCTGTTCCGTCCAAGCCCTCCCGATGAACACGACCACGCATTCCGTTCCGACCCAGCCGGTTGGCTCCCATGCATTCCGTTGCCTCCCGATGAACACGACGCATTCCATTGCCTCCCCATGAACACGACGCCTTCCGTTGCCTCCCCATGAACACGACGACGATGATGTTTCTCCGTTCTGACCCAGCCATGTACACGAGCCCTGGCCGTACGTATGCGCGAGTAGGCGTTCGAGACCCTTCCCGTGTGTACGCATACGTGGCCGTATTTTCTTTCTTGCACCCTGACCGCTGTATGTACGTGTACATGCTACGTGTCCACCAGTATATATGTATGTACACGTTCGCGACCAGAATGACAATGCTACGTACGCTTCGAACAGGTGGCTCCCGACTGTCAGGCACTTCCTTGCCTGCAAAGATGTAGCTGGTGGGTCCCAGCAGTCAGGGGGGACGAATCATTTTTTATGCCCGAACGCACTTCCTTGCGTGCGAAGATGTAGCTGGTGGGTCCCAGCAGTCAGGGGCAAACGTTTTTTTCGTGAAATATGGTGGCCCGTCTGGTGGGTCCCCGCTGTCAGGTGGAGGAATAATTGTTTTGCACGTAATAAGGAGGCACTTCCTTGCTGCAGCCGTGGACCCAGCTGTCAGCCTCTCCACGTACAGTCCACATCCGATGGAAGCCGTTCCTTGACCACGTTGACCACGCCGCATCGAGAGCACCAGGGCGGTGGACGATGGCGAGGCCTAGGAAGGGGAAGACACGGAGTCTTGGAAGACGCGGCAGTGGATGCCCACGCGTAGAGGAGTACGAGGGTTCACTGGTTCGCTGCGGTGTGAGGCTGCCGTCGCCGCAGAATAACAGGGGGTGTGGGTGAGTAGAGGGATGGCCTGGCCAGTGGTGGGAGTAGTAGGGGGCGGTGAGGCCTCTGCCGCATCACAGTCGGCCACGGGAGGCAGGAGCACGAGGCACAACCGGCGCTGGTTTGGGTGGCTGGAGCAAGAAGACCAGAGGTTGAAGAAGCACTACAACCGTTGGATGGACATCGTACGGTCACTGGAGCTAGAATCGTGCATATTGACTAAGTTGACAAAGCCCTCCGTCCCCGTCAACTTAGTAGGCCCACAAGTCAGCCTGCCACTATACTGGGTCCCAGCTAACAGGGGGAGTATTCATTTTTTTGTGCATAATAAGGACGCACTTCCTTGCGTGCGAAGATATAGCTGGTGGGTCCGAGCTGTCAGCGGCGGTAACGTTTTTTTCGCGAAATACAGAGGCCCTTTCGGTGGGTCCCTGATGTCAGGTGGAGGAATCATTATTTTGCGCGTAATAAGGAGGCATTTCCTTGCGTGCGGCCATGGACCCAGCTGTCGGCCTCTCCACGTACAGTCCACTTCAGATGCATGTCGGTCATTGACCATGTTGACCAGGCCGCACCGAGAGCACCAGGGCGGTGGACGACTGCGAGGCCTAGGAAGGGAACGACACAGAGGTAGGGAAGACTCGACAGTTGTTTCCCACACGGAGGGGAGTACGACTGTATGAGGGTTTACTGGTTCGTCTGCCATCGCCAGAGAATAACAGCAGGTGTGGGTGAGTAGAGGGATAGCTAGGCCAGTGATGCGAGTACGGTGGGGCGGTGAGGCCTGCGCGGTAGCACAGCCGGCCGTGGGGAGGAGGGAGCAAGCAGTCCCGTCGGCGCTTGTTTGAGCGGCTGGAGCAGGAAGAGCAGAGATTGAAGAAGCACGACGGCCATTCGATGGACATCCAATAGTCACTGCTTGTGCGTCAACCTTTTTTTAGGAAAGCCTCAAATCTGTGGAAAACAACATACAGCCCATCTGCCATTATTTCTAATAATTTACATCCCATTTGCTAATTCTTAAGGTTTTTTTGGAGCCCATATTCTTTTTGTTAGCATTACAACCCATATTGTGGCCACGGTTATAAAATTATACGAAATTTTGCATATTTTGGTGCGGTCCGAACTGTTTTTAATCCTGAAATTTCGACTCACATTCAAACTGATTTTAAAAATAAATATATATCAATATAAAATCCAACAAATTCTCCACGCATATAAATTAATGTAATTTAAAATCTCAAAATGGAAAAAAAGATATTTGAAACTAATTGCCGGTTTGATGTGTTTTAAAAATGTACAGCCAATTTCTCATTACTGATAGGCCATTTTCTCGACCAGCCGAATGAAGCTCTCCTCGTCTTGAAAGATTTGCAGCCCAACAGGCCTGACAAAGCGACTTACTTGGCAAATCACAAAAAAACAAGTTGTGGCCTTGGACCCAGCTGTCAGCCTCTCCACGTACAGTACTCTTCCGATGGAAGTCGGCCGTTAACCACATTGACCATGCCGCGCCGAGAGCACCAAGGCGGTGGACGACAGCGAGGCCTAGGAAGGGGACGACGCAGAGCCGGGGAAGACGCGGCAGTGGATGCCCACACGGAGAGGAGTACGAGGGATCACTGGTTCGGCTGCGGCGTGAGGCTGCCGTCGCCGCAGAATAACAGGGGGTGTGGGTGAGTAGAGGGATGCCCTGGCCAGCGGTGGGAGTAGTAGGACGGCTGGAGCAAGAAGACGAGAGATCGAAGAAGAATGTCGGCTGTTGGATGTAAATCCAACGCCTTCTTAGGCTTCGACCTACTGGCCCATACGTCAGCCAGTCCATTTGGTGGGCTGGGTGAAACAATGATGTAGCATCTATGCAGCCCGTTTAAATCCCATTTGCATTTTTCTCGAAATCCATGGACTTGTTGGGCTCGGTGAAAATATCATGTTGGGCTAGATGGAGAAATATTATAAAAACATAAACACATGATTGCACGTCAGTAAAATCTTTGCAAGCTTATGTACGCAATCACTAGGAGATAACTTGCCAAGTTATATATAAACAATTATTATTATTATTTTGTAAGAACTTTCAACTTACGAAATAAAATATCATTTTAATTTGATGAGTTAATAGTACGTGGGGTATTATTATTTTTTAGGCTAGACGTGGGATAGTTGAGTTGGTTCTAGGGGAAAGTACTGGGAGAAAACTCAGTTTACATCGAAAAAGAAAGTGGGAGAAAATTCAGAGACCTGCTGGGTCCACCTGAGGAGGGGAATATGTTGGGTGGAAGGAGATTCAAAGCACGATAGCTGAGTGAACTAGTTTTTTTTACGTACAAGTGAACTAGTTTACATACATAAGCAAATAGCCACTAAAAAAGCAATCAGGTTAATGGGTTCTTAAAAGAAATATTTCGGACAAAACATATAATTATGATACATAGGCTAATGCATGAAACACTCAGATGATAAAGGTGCTTATAAACAGATAAAGTACAACATCTAGACCTTCCTGGCACGCTTGATCATGACACTGCGTCTGTCCGTGTACTCGTTGGTTACGGGAAGCAGACACGCGGTCATGTCCAAGATTTGCCTGTACATGTCGTAGCATGCGTATGCGTCCTTGGCCGCGTAGGTTATGTAGGCTAGATTCAGAGGTACCTCCCACGTGTTCACATCGTCTTCTTTCATGTTGGCGTATCAGGGGTCGATGATGGTCTCAGCGAGGTCAACCACGGAGTCCTTCTCCTGCCCGTTGATGATGATCTTGTATTGCTTCTGGATGTCGACAAGCTTGTTGCACCAGATGGCCAAATCGTCACGTTCTTCTTTTCTCTCCACCATAGCGAAGGTGCAGTCGGCGCTGCCGATGAAACGGTTGAATGCTCCAGAACCTGGTGCAGCCATAGGACTAAGGCGAGGCAGAGCTTCACCGAGTATGTACCGTTGGTGTACATCACATTCAACTTGGTGCAGCCATAGGACTGAATGGCGAACTCAAAGGGGAACTCCTTGCTGAAGTCCATATCCAGCAGGCTCACCCCTTGGATCGCCATTGGTGTCTCTTTGAGTGAACGAGTGTGTAGGTGGCGGCAGCAGTTCGTTTTTCAGCTCTCGGGGAACTAGATTGAACAGTAAGTTGAGTGTGTACAGGCAACAATAGTTACTACCCCTCCCTCGTCCGTTGCACGCCCGGCAGAAGATGCACCCTCGGCCACACGTCGGTTCATGAGCGGGTCTGTATTGGTACTGTAGTAACAGGAGTTAGTGGTCACTTTACTTAAATTTAATTAGCTTTAATAGAAATTTATACTTAAAACAAGCAATGCATTCGCTCGTTCTATCAGTGCCACAGGATCAACATGCACAACAATTAGAATTATTATTCTCAGGACGCACACGATCAACACATTTGTCGCACTTTCACAAAGATAATACTACCAAGTTTGAATTGTTTGTTATGGTTGTTGTCCTCTGCATCATCATGTCGTGTTTCCCAGCTTGCAAGATTCAGAACCAACAAATAAGATCCAAATAATAAGTACAACAAAGATGCCTACACATCTCATTAATTCCCAGCTTGCAAGATTCAGAACCAAAAAATAAGATCCAAATAATAAGTACAACAAAGATGCCTACACATCTCATTGATTCCCAGCTTGCAAGATTCAGAACCAACAAATAAGATTCAAATAATAAGTACAACAAAGATGCCTACACATCTCACTGATTCCCAGCTTGCAAGATTCAGAACCAACCCATTAGAGCCTTTTGATAAAGTCAATATCGGGATTAAATCCATCTTGGCTAGCCATGTCATACAATCGAAGAACTTGGCGAATGCTCTTGACCATCACAACATCTGTAGTTGAGTATTCATGTTTGCACAACATGTTTGCACAGCACAAACAAGGAGACATGAGAGCATGATTTCGCTTTAATAGCGGCCTCCTTGAACTCAACCTCCATCTCTACTTGGATGAGGTCTGCCTGGAGTTCCATGATTCAATTCATGTGCCTTTTTCTGTAGTTCACCTGAAATGAAGCAAAGATTGCATCATTCAGCTAGCAAGAAGTACTTGCTCTTGTGAGCTGGCGGGTTCTTCTTTAGTAGTTGCACTAAAATTGAGGGACACTAATGTTGGCTATCCGGCTCATGTAAGGTGCACCTATAATTTTCTTATCCTTTTCTGCAGTTCCACTAAAATAAAGTGCCATTGTGGTGACAGTGACGGCTCCATCTTGCAAAGGCTAATAAAATGTTGCACGAGATTACCAGCAGAACTTGACAGAGATTTTGGAAACTCCAATCCCCATTTTGTGCAGTTCCACCAAAATTGAGAGATGTTGCCCACGTGACATTTTAGTTGAACTGCACAAGACCCTCATTCCAAAAAAAGTGTTTTGTGCAGTTCACCAAAAGGTCACAATAGCAACAAGGTGAAATGGATATCCCTATCTGCACAAAAAGATAGAAAGTAAACAGTTGCTGGTCAATAAGAATATACGAAACATATACAAAATGAAAAGAAGCATCTTAATTATGTTCATGGCAATCACGCAAGGACATCAGAAATTTTAAAACGTCAGCAATGCTTCATGTTACCAGAAGCATTACGATCAACAATGAGATTCCTCAAATATGGGATTACTTTAATGGTGGCATTGCTTGTTTACCAGACATAGTAAATCAACAGCAGCTAAAGAGTTGGTTTAAGGGCATGGGACCGTGGGGACACCAGGACACTCAGCAGCGTAAAGGAGCAGCTTACTTATCATACTGGGGAAAATAGCAGGAGTGCCATTTGTAACACAGTTTAATTGCATCTTATCACTGGAGGCATTAGATTAACAATAACACTGGTTAGACATGTCCCTAAGGTAACAGTGTGATCGCTTCATTTTACATGCGCCCTTACATTAACAACAACAAAAGGTTGGTATAAGGACATGGGATAGTGGACGCATCAGCACAATATACCTACAAGGAGGCATAAAGTGGTGATGCCGAGTTTGTTCATGCTATGTGAGGGCAGCAAACCTAATCCTGGAGACCTTGTACTATGTGAGGGCAGCAAATCTAATCCTGGAGACCTTTTACTATGTGAGGGAAACAAATCTAATCCTGGAGACCTTTTACTATGTGAGGGCAACAAATCTAATCCTGGAGACCTTTTACTATGTAAGGGCAGCAAATCTAATCCTGAGACCTTTTACTATGTGAGGGCAGCAAATCTAATCCTGAGACCTTTTACTATGTGAGGGCAGCAAATCTAATCCTGGAGACCATTTACTATGTGATGGCAGCAAATCTAATCCTGGACATACTCTGTTGACTTGTCCACCAACCGCCACTTTCTATCCTTTTTTCAACCAATAATAGATATGTTCCTTATCCAGTTTGTACCACGTTTTCCCATTATTTCCCTTTTCAACCAAGAGACTGGTTGGGTATCCAGTCTATACTACTTTCACCATATTATTTCCTCTTTGAATCAAGTCCTAGATTCATGCTACAACTTTCCCCCCTTTCTTCGTTGTTTGAACAAAGCCCTAGATTCGAATGCATGAAGTAGCTTTACCTCTAATAATACTAAAAATTTAGGTGGCTTTGGAAGAGCTGATGTGAGTAGAAAAAGATGCACATGCAGACACGTGGGGAGCTGGGGCAGTAGAGCAAGGCCGCTTTCGAAGAACTTATACCTAAGGGTCGCCGGGATGTCGGCGGCGGCAGGTCGGATCTGCGGACAATATGGTAGGGAGGAAGAAGGGTCGGAGGACCTCCCGAGCCGGTGTTGTGTCGGAGAGAACGGCAAGGGCAGAGGATCGGGCCCCTCCGGCAGCTGTGGGTTTCCTCCCTTGGCGGCAATGACTGGGTGAACGATGCATGCGGTCGCTAGCACCGTCTAGAAACGCTGCGTGGTGCGGGGCCGCAGGCCGGCGCCTTGGATGATTTGGCATAGCCGACTGCCGCTTGCGTCCATCGCCTCCATAGGTGCTTGTGGCTTCTGGTCACTTGGTCTTGGATTGGAGTGAGCAGTGTTGCGCAGAGACTTGGGAGTAGATGGATTGGAGTGGTGGGACTATACTAGCAAGTAGTTGTACGTACTAGTACAATAGTGGGCTCACATAGCAATTTTGTCTCATGCAAGAGTCTGGCTATATGCGTGCTCCAATGTTCGCAACTGCAATGTTCGGTTTGCGCTTGGCTCTTCGCCTCTTCGAGAAGACGAACAATGATGTTACTACTACTGCTTCTACAGTGTTGAATCCACTGATGCATGTCCTTCCACCGCGAGCGGGACGGATAGCTTGTTGTAGAAGTACTACTAAGCAAAAGCCTGTCCTCGTTTGCGAGCAACCACACGCATGGGTGAGGGAGAAGGCGTGTAGTAAAATCAAGCTTCTCCTCGTTGTACAAGTTGACGCGACACATCATAGCACTGGCCCCACATGCTTGCCTCTAAACTTGGCTGAAAGACCCACGGTGTACAATATATTTGCTGCAACCTCTAACATTTACCCACCACAAATTAAAATATATGTGGCCGTATGCATCATTCTGATGCAGAGGCCGGGGAGTCCCCCCTTTTCGAAAAAAACAAATTAAAATATATATTCCTGTCTTGACCAGATGAGCGTGCAAACTACAATCACCAGGGTGTTAGGTAGGACCAGAAGACTATTTTTTTTTTAAACTTCAAGACGGCCACATAGCATGGAGCCGACCCTAACGATTTTAAGCTTACACGCACGGTACACGCTATCCTAGACTACTCTACACATGAAACTGCCATACGAGCGTCCAGGTTGCACTTGGCTCTTCACCTCTTCGGGAAGTCGAACAATAATGGAGTACTACTGCACTGGAGGAGTACTACAGTACACTTCTGGCCATCTGACACCGATTGAACTGCTGCATGTCCACCGCGTGCGGGAGGGAGAGCGTGTAGTGAAAGCTTCTCCTAGTCTTGCCAGCCACCACGCTCATGGGCGAGGGAGGGACGCTCCTGCCTTTGTGTGTATGACAGGTGGGCCCGACAGGTGTGTGGCCAACCTGTCATACAGCCAAAGGCAGGTGCAGTTAAGTCCGCGAGGGAGAGGATAATCAAACTTCTCCTTGATGTACGAGTTGACGTGACACATCAAAGCACTGCACTCGATATATTTCAATAATTTGCGGTTACCGATGCATTAATTACAACGCATGCATGCATGCCATGACTCTCCTTTTGATACTCCCTCCGGTCCTTTTTACTCTGCATATTAGGTTTTTCTGGAGTCAATCTCATCCAACTTTGACCAAATTTATACAAAAAATTATTATCATTCACATAACAACATATTTATTATTAGATCCATCTCGAAATATATTTTCATATTATATTTATTAGATGTTATAGATGTTAATATTTTTTAATATAAATTTGGTCAAACTTAGCAAACTTTGATTTCAGATAAAGCTAATGTGCGGAGTAAAAAGGACCGGAGGGAGTACTTGCATGTGTTGATTTAATGCACCTTGAAGTAGTATAAAATATGTGACGGTAAAGCTTTGTAATACCCCGGCCCAAGTCGAGAGATGGTTGTGCACGAGGAGGGCGAGATCATGCAGACTGAACAGGACTCGGCGATGGAGGTCTCTAAGGTCTCGATGGACCTCACTGTGCTCCACTGCCCCTTGTGCCTCCGCCCCTTGATGCCTCCAGTGTATGAGGTTCGAATACACCTCGTCTGTTTGGCTGATTGAGCAAGGTGCAGGTTTCTTGATTGATGTGATGTTTGATTGATTTTTGCAGTGCAAGGGAGGGCACCTGGCCTGCGTGGACTGCCCCGTCGAGCGCCCCGGGAACTAGTGGCAGTGCCAGAAGTGCGAGCGCAGCGGTGGCTTCGACGTGCGGAACACGGCGGTGGACTCCGTCCTTTTGTCGGTGAGGGTGGAGTGCCCGCACGAAGGTTATGGGCTCTACGTCACTTACCACAAGCTCGCAGATCACCAGAGCGTGTGTCCTCTCGTGCCCTGCAAATGCCCCGTGCCCATCTGCGTCTACGAAGGCCCACCGCCGGTGCTCTACCACCACATCAGCACCACGCATCCCATGCCCGTGCACAGGATCTAGTATGACAAGGTGCTCCAGCTGCAAGTGCCACTGTCGGAGCCACGGCTCTTGCTGTTCGCGGAGGAGGACCGCCGTGCGTTTTTCTTGGTCGGCGGCGTGCTCGACATCGGCGTGTGTATCGCCATGTCTGTCGTCTGCATCAGAGAGGGGGCGTCCCGACTGCCGCACTACGTGGCCAAGCTGTGGGCGAACGGCCCGTCGGGGGAGCCCAAAGGCACAACCGATGCCGTCAAGGTGGAAATGGAGGTGACAAGCAGCAAGGATCCCGGCGACGTCGACATGCAGGAGCTGACCTTCTTGACAGTTCCGCCCAAGCTGCTGGCCGGGGCTAAGCTCATGTCCTAAATGTTTCTACAGTGCCTTTTGTTTATCTTAGTAATATGCTAATATAGGTATTACCTTGGTCTACTTTAGCTTAAGAAATGGTGGGTTTTGGTGGCGATGTAGCAATTACTTCAACATCAGATCAGTAATTTCCAACAGTCGAACGGATATTTTGGGGTTGTTTGGTTTTAGGACTAGCATTGCCATACTTTGCCACACATTTTTGCCAAACTTGACTAAGGTTAGTTCATCGAAATAAGAGCCACAAGTTGGCAAGCCTAAGGGAATCTTGCCACACTTTTTGTGTGTATGAAATGTGGGGTCCAAGTGTGGCTTGCTTAAGGTGTGGCTTGAACCAAACACTCACCTAAGTTGGTCAAACTTGCCTAACCTTAGGTGTGGCAATCTTTGGCAAAGTTAGTCACAAACCAAACAGCCCCTTTGTGTCTGTTGGATATAAAGTTCCTTTGGGTAAGAAGTACTACTTGTCATCAAAATGGATAAAAGGAGATGTATGTAGACGTATTTTAGTTCTAGATACATCCTTTTTTATCCATTTTGATGACAAGCACTCCCTCCGTTCCACAATACATGCCTTCCATTTGTCAAAATATAGATGTATCTAGACATGTTTTAGTATATAGGTACATCCATGATAGAGCCAATTGGATGGTTGAGAACACTACAATTCGTAGCTACAGATGCGTGTGTGACTCCCAGATGCAGAGGCCGGGGGTCATCATCCTCCTTTTCGAGAAAAAACAGACGCGTGTGTGAGAGGGCGAGTGCGTGTAGTGTTCACACCGATCACATATTAGTGAGAGGGCGAGGGCGAGGAGCGTATTAGTACCATGCTATATTGAATTGCAAACCTATTCACACCGATCACAACCTAAACGGTTTCCCACTTAGGAGCGTATTAGTGCCACGCTACTCCCTCTGTCCGGGTTTATTAGGCCTAAAGACATTTTCTCTTAGACCAAGACACATAGTAATTTTCTCACATTAATTCTTTCATTTCACTCCCAATGCACTCTGTCACATGCATGCAGCCAATGAAAAACCATGCATGAAGTATATTAATTTTTCAGCCATGGCACCAACAACAATGGCTTTCAATGCAACCAATGAAATGGTTGCATGCATGCACCTTTCCAAAGCGGGGCCTTATAAAAGGGGACTATATTGAATTGCAAACCTGTTCACACCGATCACAACCTAAACGGTTTCCCACTTAGGAGCATATTAGTACTCTGTTAAATACTAGTATGCCAAGATGACTGCACATTCCTCCTCAACTCCTCATCCATAGAAACAAATAAGTCATTCAGCATCCTTCCCTTGCGTCTGCCATGGCCAGCGTGAGTTCTGGGTTGAGAGATTGCCACCAGGGAGAGGCGAGCATGGAAGCGGAAGCACGAGAGATGTCCCGCCTCGCTGTGAGAGCAGCCGACATCTCCCGCCGTGCGGAAGTAGCAGCACAGAGGTCCCGCCACGCCGCTAAAGATGCACAGAGGTCCCGCTGCGCCATTGATGCAGCAGACTGGTCCGGCCGCGCCGCGGAAGCAGCAGAGATGTCCCGCCGCGCCACGAATGCAGCAGAGATGTCCCGCCGCGCCGCGGCGGCTTGGGAAAATTTCTCGCGGGCAGGCGACGACTGTTACAAGAGCATGCATGCGATCATCCATAGCCACATGGATCAGATCTCCGGCTGGGCGAGGTTGCAGGACGACATGAAAGCCTCGTTTGAACAGGCTACCGGCGTCATCCGGCAACTAAGGGAGGGCAATGAGAGGCTCCGGGCCGAGCGTGACCTGCTGAGGGAGAAGATCGTCTGAAGTGCAGACCAGCAGGAGGAGGCCAGTGCCTTGTTGAAGAGGACCGGCGTCATCATCAAGAAACTTGTGGACGAGAATGACATGCTCCACAAAGAACGCCAAAGGCTGGTGGAGGAATCCGTGGATGTTCTCAAGCGGAGTCTTGAGGACATGAAAGAGCTCACCGCCACTCGCCGCGGAGACTAGTTTCCTGGTTTCTTTTGATGTAATAATTGGTTTAGGATGTGGATTGTGTCGTCTGTTGTGAAATGTTGGGTTCTAGCGCGGATGTTTAGCCTTTGTTGGCCTCTTGGGATGTTGCGATTTCAATCTGGTAGCTTTTAGTCCTTCGTGTTAGGTTGGAGTTGTGCTGAACTTCTTGTGAATTGTTGTGGTTTTCAGTAATGAAAATCGGAAGGGGCAAGCCCTTCTTTGATCAAAAAAAAATTAATCGTCCTTATATATTCATCAGTCTTGCTATAAGTCGCAGTAGATGCTATATAGGTCTGTCGGATCTTACATCAAGATCCGTGCTTTCAGATTTTCTTTTTTTTCTCTTAAATCTCAGTCGAGTGAGACATAGCCACGCCATTAAACAGAGGCTCGGGCGCCATTAATGGAGACCTTGGGAGAGAGATGGACGGCAGATGGAGGTCAAAGGGCTCTCCTCCCGATAAGCACGCGCAGGGGTCTGATCGCACGCCTCTCGTACTCAAACAGCTACCCTGCACGGCGCCTCCTAGCTAATAAAAAATGGAACGCGTGGCGGCACGTAAATGGTACTAGTAAGTAGAACGCCCACAGTTTCAATAATACTTGTGTTTCCGATTGTAACGTGACAGCACTTGTTCCAAAATGACTTTATTGACTTTTAATGTGTGCGCCTTCGCAAATCGGGCTGCAAATTTACCATAGCATGTTGCTGCCATGTCATGGCACCAAGCCAAGTTATTTTCATGCGTGTTTTGGATTTACAAGAATTAAAAAACTAAGTTTCTCAATGTTTCCAACCCAGCCACGACGCCCAGAATTTTGAATTTCATTCCCATTTCTTGCATGAAACCTAGAAATTTACCCGAGGACACACATTTCATTTTTCAACCAACTTTGGTGCACTGGAACATGTGCTTGTATTTCAAATTTGAATTATGCACACAAAGGTGACACGTTCCCTCCTAGAACCACGAGCCTTCTTGAGAGAAGCTCCGATTTGCAAGAAGCTTATACCAAAATTTGTTCCTATTCGGCCAATTTTTTTACCATGGCATGGTACTACCATGACATGACACCATGCCAAGTTTCATGATTTTAAAACCAAGTTTCTCAATGTTCTCGACCGAGCCACGGTGCCCAGATGTTTGAATTATATTCTCATTTTTTGCATGGGACCTGCTCCCTCCTTCCATCTATATAGGGCCTAATGTGTTTTTCAAGACAACCTTTGACTATTGACAAGATTAATAGCACATGAGATGTATACTATGAAAATTATATTATTGGAAGCTCCTTTGACATACAAATTTGAAGGTATGCTTTGTGTAAGTTGCATGTCATATATTATTGCTCTAACGTTTGGTCAAAGTTAGCCTCGAAAAATGCATTAGGACCTATATAGATGGAAGCAGTGAGTAGAAACTCACCCGAGGACACAAATGTGATTTTTCAACCAACTTTGGTGCACGGGAGCATGTGCTTGTAGTTCAAATTTGAATTAGGCACATGAAATGACCAAAAACTCAATTAATGTGTAAATAAGGCCAAACGAAGCCGGAATAATTACAAAATTTAACAGGGCACTCATGTAGTTCTATCTTGCCTTTGTAAATAAACTCAAGGGGGACAACATATATCGTTTCGCACTCAAAGGTGACACGTTCCCTCTCAGAACCACGAGCCTTCTTGAGAGAAGCTTCGGTTTGCAAGAAGCTTATACCAAAATCTGTTCCTATTCGGCCAATTTTTTTACCCCAACATGGTAGTACCATGACATGACATCCATGCCAAGTTTCATAATTTTCAGATGTGTTTTGGATTTACAAGAATTTTAAAACCAAGTTTCTCAATGTTCTCGGCCAAGGCATGATGCCCAGATGTTTTAATTTTATTCTCATTTCTTGCATGGGACCTAGAAATTCACCCGAGGACACAAATGTGATTTTTCAACCAACTTTGGTGCACGAGAGCATGTGCTTGTAGTTAAAATTTGACTTATGCACATTAAATGACCAGAAACTCAATTAATGTATAAAAAACGACAGACGAACCCGGAATAATTCCAAAATTTAACAGGGCACTAACGTAGTTCTATGTTGCCTTTGTTAAGAAACTCAAGGGGGGGGGGCAGCGTATATCGTTTCACACTCAAAGGTGGCATGTTCCCTCTTAGAACCACGAGCTTCCAAATCGGCCCAATTTTTTACCACAACATGTTAGTGCCATGACATCACACCATGCCAAGTTTCATGATTTCTAGGCGAGTTTTGGATTTACATGAATTTAAAATCAAAGTTTCTCGATGTTCTCGGCCGAGTCATGACGCCCAGATGTTTGAATTTCATTCTCATTTCTTCCATGGGACCTAGAAATTCAACCAAGGACACACATGTGATTTTTCAACCCACTTTGGTGCACCAGAGCATGTGCATGCAATTCATATTTAGATTATGCACATTAAAAGTCCAGAAACTCAATTAAAGTATACAAAGGCCAAATGAACCCTAAATAATTCCAAAATTTAACAGGGCACTAATATAGTTCTATGTTGCCTCTATAAATAAAATTAGGGGGAGGCAGCGTATATCGTTTCGCACACAAAGGTGACACGTTCCCTCTCGGAACCACGAGGCTTGTTGAGAGAATCTCCGGTTTTGCAAGAGGCTTATACCAAAACTTGTCCCAATTCAGCCAAAAATTATATGTATGAAAACAGGGTTTAGATTATCCCAAACATCTCACTACCTAGACCAATAATGTACTATGATTTGAATTCAACATAAAATGGATACAAATATTAAAATTTGAGAGCGTATGGTACATGTAGTTCATAGTGAAATATGATTACTGCTATATGTATGTTTTTTGTTATCAAGATAATATTTAAATTATTGTATAACTTGACAACAATCGTATTCAAATAAGGAAAATTGATTCAAATTTAGTCCATATGGTAGACGACAATATATATGTTCACATGGTGGAGTAAAATGTTCATATATGATGGAAGATCAAAATGTACGACTACATCAATTATAAACCGCGAGGTCACCTAATGATATATTCGAATTCAACATAACGTGGATTCAAAAATTGAAATTCGAGATCATGGCATCTGTAATCATATAAAAAAGGGACATTACTCTTTCTTTGGTGGGAATTGATTTGTTTTTTGTTGTTGTTGAGCGAAGTGCGAATCAATTTGGTACTGTGCAGGGTAATCTTGTTCTCCCGATTTTTTTTACATTTTTCTTGTAGTTTTTTCAATGGCATCTATAGCAATATAGTAAAAGGGGACATGACTCTCTTGTGTCTTGTATGAATTGTTTTTTTACACGTTAAGTTTGTTCTGTCGAACAAGGAATCCGCACCTTGTTATCCCGAAATTTTCAAGCTTGAATATCTTTTGTCTCACCTGCTTTGAAACTCCCGCTTCTTCAACCCGCGCCGCGCCTTGTTATCCCGAAATTTGGAAGTGCGTGAGAACTCCCTCCTCATCCGAAATCGCTCCCACGGCCCATACACGCGAAATCCCACTTCTACCCCTCAGCCGAAAATGAAGCTCCACGTCGTGGTGTCAAAACCGGTGGGGGTACGCTGGCAACTTACCCTACATTTCGGACAAGCGCATCCCTAAGCTTGGCTCCCCCCTCCCCCTTCACCCCCCCATTCGTACACCGAGGCCGCCAAAACCCGCGAAACCCCATGCTCCTCCGTCGGCCTCCCGACCGCCGCCCAGTTGGGGACTCTTTGCCGACTACGTCATCCAAAGCAACAGCTCGCCGTCCCTCATCCACCGCACCGGATGAGGATCCGTTGTCAATCCCGTCGTCCCGCCGGATCAGCCGCCCCATCCTCCACCTCCAAGGAGATGCCCCGACGTTCGCCTCGTCTATCGCGCCACCTCAATCCCCACAGTGCCGTCTTGACCTGCCCCACCAGAACCGCAGCACCCTCACCAATTCCACCGATGAAGCCGAGGCTAACTCGGCGCCACCAAGGAGGTTTTGCACTCACCGCTGCATTTTATCTTTTATTCGATCTCACGGGGCTGCCGGTGCTCGATACCGAGCAGACATGGCGTGTCTCCATCGACGGCGTCGTCGCCGGCCACATCATCCACGGCGTCTCTCCCCATGTCGTTGCTTCCTCGGCAGCGACTTCCACAACGGCACTAGCTGCAGCTGCTCCGGCTCTCGCTCGTGTTGCATCTCTGTTCTTGTTGTCGGTCGGCCTGCTGCACTGCTCCTGCTTTCTTTTGTGCTTCTGCTCTGCTCTTGCTCTCGCTTGCGCTACTGCTGCATGACCTCTAGCAGCTACAGGAGTTGCTGCTTTAGCACTCACTCGCGGTGCTACTGCACGACTTACTCTCTGCTAGTGCGTTCCCTGCTCGAGCATGTGCTGATTTAGATCACTGCTTCTCTGCTACTAGTGCTCTAACGCCCTAAACATCTATTGCAATGCTCTGTTACTAGTTCAATCAGTTTCGACAATAAAATTCAGTTTCGACTGTGAAGTTCATTTTCTTCAGTTAAGTTCAGAGTGAACAGTACTTACATCATCTGTCGGAGCGGCCGTGGCGCGGCTGATGCGTTTTACATCTAGCACTTTTTGGTGATGTATTTTACATCATCTATTGCAAATGATATTAGGGTCCCACTTCAGATTAACGTTGTTTGTCTTGTCATGCTTCAGCCTCGTCGCCGTACACCTTAGCGGAGCTGCTCCAACAACGGAACCGTCCATCACAGCGAAGCAGTACCCTTGGCGCCATCTCCACAAGCCTCGGATCTTCTTCCCTGCCTCCGACAGTCACACCAGCATCATCACCATCCTCCACGTCCAACCCAATGATGCTGAGGTCCACAAGGCTATGCCAAAGAGGTTGTACACTCATCCCATCACTTTGTTTCTCCATTCCTCTGTTCTTCCAATTCATGTGAGCAAACACCCAGGTTGACTGAAATCCTATGTTTCCAAATGCTCTGTTTTGCACGTGCATTCATATCCTATTCCTATGTTTTTCCTATCCCTGCATTTATAGAATCCTCCAATTCTGAGGAGCCCTTACAGATTTACTTCATTTTCAGATAGGCGTCAAAGAAAACTCTGTGTGTTATGTCCTGCTCCTGCCGTGCCGTCATCCACCCCACCTGAGGTGCACCACCGACAGAAGCGTTCACTGCAGTAGAGACCCCCCCTGCAGACTTCCTTTCGCCGCCTCAGATCATCTTCCCCGTTGCCGGCAGCCACGCCAACTACATTACCATCATCGACTGAGCAGATGAACCTGAGGACTACACAGTTCCGGAAGAGAGATCACAGTCTTTCGTGTTTGCTTACGTTATACATCAGTTATTATTACCTGCTACTTTATCGTTCAATCTTGAGTTTTGAATTGCCCATGGGTCTCATATCGAGCCAGCAACGAATAGTATCTGTCTACTATCTGGTTCATCTCGAGTCTTCTATGTGCTTCATGTTGGGTGGGCAACAAACAATAGATGATCCATTGTCTATCTTTTTAAACTAAAGCTATAATCTACCTGCTATCATTAGTTTTGGATCCATCCACTCGTTTGCTACCATCAGTCTTGATTTTTGCATGCACCCCTTAGGCCTTACAAAATCTAACTATTTTTTTATTATGCATGTCAGATATTGTACACAATCGTATTGAACATGTAGAGAAAAAGAGAAGACCGTTGTGTGTGAATATAATGTCATGCAGATGCCTCTCCATGGTGGGCGAAGTCCCCCCCCCCTCCTGCATTTCCAGATAGTATTCCAGAGGAAGATAAATGTTCAGATGGAGATTCAGAAGGAGCCGACCACGCCTGTTTACCACCTGAGGTGTTTGCTCTAACCTGGCATGCTGATGTTGGTCATATCATGCATATGGCGCCTTGCATTGCTTACATTATACATCTTATATGTCATCAGCTTAGTTTAGATTTGCTTTGTGTGAATGCCACCTGTTTGGTTTCTATATCATACTCCCACCATTCCTAAATATTTGTCTTTTTAGAGATTTCCACAAGTGACTACATACGGAACAAAATGAGTGAATCTGCACTCTAAAATATGTCTATATACATCCGTATGTGGTAGTCCATTTGAAATCTCTAAAAAGAAATATTTTAGGAACGGAGGGAGTATATGGGAATTATGCAATGCCATCTTCTTTAGCCAGGCATCATATATGTGAATCATGCAATGCCATCCTGTTTAGCCAGTCATCGTATATGTGAATTGTATCGTGCCATATTTTTTCCATAATGTATTCCATTTGTCAACAATGTTTATACATTCATCTACTCTTCCTGTGCATCAGCCATTTGAGTCGGTCATGGGAAAATCTGGAGTGAAACCAAGGTCTTCTGAGCGGTCAGTTCTACCTGTCGATGCAGATTTCTTGCTAGTTACAGATAGCTCCTCAGAGGAGGATTCAGAGAGAGATGACCAGTCGTATCCCCCCCCAAGGTGCATGCTCTAACTTGGCTGGGTTATATTTCTCATATCATGCATATGGTGTCTTGCATTGCCATGCCATCTGCTTAGATTAGACATGCTTTGTGTGAATGCCTCCTGTTTGCTTTCTATATCAGATATGTGAATTATGCAATGCCATGTTTTTCATCCAGTTATCATATATGTGAATTATGCACCGCCATGGAGCTAGGCATCATATATGTGAATTATCTCATGCCATCTTTTTTTTCATTACGTATTCCATTTGTTGACAATCTATGTATATTGAACTACTCTTCATGTGTATCAGCCATTTGAGCCGGTTATGGAAAAATCTGGAGTGAAAAAAGGTCTTCAGAGCAAGCAATGGTACCTGTTGAAGCATATATCTTGATGGTTACAGGGAGCTCCTCAGAGGAGGATTCAGAGACAGATGACTAGTCCTATATCCCACCTGAGGTGTATGCTCTAAGTTGCAATGTTTATATTTCTCATATGATGCATATGGTGTCTTGCATTGCTTAGTTTAGACATCATATGCACAATATTGAATTCTATCTGCTTAGTTTAGAGATCATACATGCGAGTGCCAGCTGCTTAGTATATGAATCAATTATGTCAATTATATCATGTCATCCTAGATACTTAGACAACATGTATGTGAATTATTTCATCCCAACCTATTTTAGAAAGACATCATATAGTTTTGTCATGTCATCCTGTTTAGGTACTCATCATATGTTGAATTATGCCATTATATCCTGTTAAGTTATCCATCATATATCTGAAACTGTGTCATGCTATCCTGTTTAGTTAGGCATCATATATGTGAAATTGTGTCATGCTGTCATGTTTGGTCAGACAACATATATGTGAATTACCACATCTGTCTATCATACAATGTCTGTACGTTCAATTTCTTTTCTTGTTTATCAGCCATTTGAATTTGGAGGGGGTGATGGCAGTATCCAAGGGAGCAAAAACTCGTTCTTCACAAAAGACAGTGCTACCCGTCGATGCAGATAGAACCATGGTTGTACTGTCCCACAAACTAGCCCCACCACACATAATCGAAACTCTTCCAGATTGCACACTTACACCATTGGGCAGAGAACCAGCTACAACCCATCTAACCGCAATCCCAACGGATAGTAACCCACTTATAGTTGACGAAGCACCATGTCCACCATAGAGTACCCCCACACGAGCAGTTTGTAAAGCTACTTCAGTGGCCAAAGCACGAAGACCACCAGAGCTAACCCAAACTCCACGTTTAAAGCAGAAGAGCAACTGTTCTGAGGTCAGATTCCGTAGCTATGGTCCATACTCCTTTGCTGTTGCATCACTGTATTTACTCATACCAACTACTTTTGAATTTGAAGGATCTAATTGAAACTCCAATGGCGCAACATGTATGTTTTAAACCTATTTCTTTAACTGGATTGCTGTTCTAACTTCTTGCTCTATGTTGATTTCAGTTTAAGTTGTATAAACAGTTATGTTCTCATGTGATGCACATTACAAGTGCTGCCAATGTTGTGTAGTTTCTCACACTTATATTCTATCTATGCTGCAGTGTCTTAAAAATATATGAGTTGAACTGTGTCTCTATCTTGATTAGGGAACATAAACTAGAATGATATGGACAATACAGTGACCATAGTACATAGATATATGTTTGTTTCATGCTGTTATCCTGTCCACCTTACTACTAAGCTGATTTACCAAAATGAGTTTCGTATACTACAAGCTAAACCTGTGATGTGTCTGCTTGTTTCTCTTGTAGTATGCAAACAGAATATTGGAGAAGCGCACCCCACTATGCAATGGTAGAGAAAGTACTGTAGATAAGGTTCAAGATAGTGACACAACCCTGTTGGTCTCCAAGAAAGGTGATAAAAATGATCTTGTAGACAGTGATAAAACCCCACAGTCATGCGTTGATGTAGTGTTCGAGTTACTGGCCAGTACCGCTGGCACAAGCTCTTTGAACTCGCTGCCTGAATCACTCTGGCTTCTTCAGTCTCAGCTACAAGCTGAAAGGCATCAGTCAGCTGTGCTGCAGCAAGAAGCCGAAGGACTGAGGAAGTCCCTGCAGAATTCAGATGTGTACTTTCTTGTGCAATAGCAAGCACTGGAGGATTTAAGCGCCAAACAAGAAAAAGTTAATAAGCTTGCTAAGCATCTTGCCAGGATTATGGGTACCCAGGATATTGTTTCTTGAACTCTTCTAAAGTGGTTTCAATTCTGGACTTGTTTTGTTGTGGCGTTTATATGCTGCTTTGTTCCCTATATTTGCACTGGTGGCGAACTTTGATGCCCAGTGGATGTAATATGTGTAATAGCCGTGATAGCCTAGCATAAGTTGCTTGCTTATTTATTTCCTTGTTGTCTTGTTTATTTGTTTGCTTGTAGTCAGTGCAGTTCTTTTTCCGCGGTTTGCTAGTGGCTGCAATAACCTATTTTTTAAAACTAGGCCATAATAACCATGGGCTAATATTTACTGTAGTGACACTGGGCCTCCTACGGGCCATAGAAGTAGTGGGCCTTCTACGGGCCGTAGAAACAGTAGGCCTTCTACGGGCCGAAGAAACAATGGGCCTTCTACGGGCTGTAGAAACAATGGGCCTTCTACGGGCCGTATCATCAATGGGACTTATACGGGCCGTATGATCGATTGGCCAAACATGGCCAATAACAGGCCGCATTATGGTCGTAAACGGGCTAGAGTTGGAATCGTCCGTTCATGGGCCGACCATAACGGGCCATCGTTAATAGGTCGTATTTGATGACGCTATTAAAACGGCCCAACGTATTAATGGACCACAAATGGGCCGACTGTAACCACGGGCTGAATTTGGCCCACAAGCAAAAAATGACAGTAATGGGCCGTAAGTAAACGAATGCTGGAAATGAGCCCAAGAATAAATGGGCTCTAAGAAGGCCGAAAGATAACATGGGCTAGAAATGGCCCAACGGAATAACGGGCTGTTAATGGGTATAAAGTGATACACTGTTCATTACGGGCCAGTTTCACCATGGGCCTTTAATGGGTGTAAAGTGATACACTGTTCATTACGGGCCAGTTTCACCACGGGCCGTTAATAGGCCAAGAGTTACATAGGGCCTCATATGGGCCGAAAGACGTCATGGGCCATACATGGGCCAGAAGTGAAAACAGGCTGGAATCATATTGGATGGCCCAGATGACGCTACTGGGCCTAATTCGGATAGGGTGTAACGGGCCTTGGGTTAGCGGGTTGTAAATGGGCTATATGCGAACAGGCCGTTAACAGGCTTTCCATGGGCCGGCCCGCCACCTTTTGACCAAGTCAAACGGGTCGGCCTTTTCACAGGAATGGGCCTCTGTTGGGCCGTGACACGTGTCGAGTATCATAGGCACCTTCTGTCTAATGAGTGGATGACATCTGTCCCAACGATGAGCCGACACGTGTTTCCTCCAGCCAATGATGATTTTACATGTAGAAAATCCCCATTGGTCAGGGCTATTAACGGGTTATCGGATCCAAAACCCGACCCGATAGCTTAACGGTGTTCCATTACGGTGGATGCCACGTGTCGGTCACCCTTGACGAAAGCACTTCTGTGACGCGCGATTTGTCGTCATGGAAGTGCACACTTCCGTGATGATAATTTTGGTAATGTCATGGAACACTTCTACGACAGCATAGGTATGACTATCTTGATTCTGTCATAAAATCATCATGGATGTACATGCATGACAAAAAACATGACCTATTGTGACAAACACGTATCATCACGGAAGTGTATTTCTTTTTAGTGGTGGGCCGCCGAAGTTGCCCTCACGACGCGGGTCCAAGCGCCCATCTTTCACCGGCGATGATTGAACAGTGAAATAATATTTGGGGAGCGAGCTAGTGTGCTTGACACGCCGACTGTGCACTATAGCCGACAGACCTTCTCGCGTAAGGCATAGGCCTACTATACTCCGACGGTGCTCCAAGATATTTTGTACTGCATCTCACATGGTTGGTGATAATAAACTGTGTGCGATCTAATTGATTTTTCTTCTTGATTTGAATTACATAATGGGGTCACAGCGACAAAGGAGGGTGTTTGAATTGCTAGAACTTTTATCTGAAGTGAACATGCAACTATAGGTGTGTCATAAAAAAATCGGAATTATTCAGGGTTCGTTTGGACACTTTTATACATTAACTTGGTTTTCTAGCCATTTCAGGTGCACAATTCAAAATTAAACTACATGCACGCGCTCTAGTGCACCGAAAGGTTGTAAAATCATATATGTGTGCATGGGTTTATGCTTATGTCCCATGCAAGAAATGGGGATGAATTTCGAACACCACGGCAGTGTGGCTCTATGGCAAACATTGAGGTACTTGCTTTTGTAATTCTAGTAAATCCAAAACCTGTCTGAAATTCATGAACCTTGGCATGCTATCATGGAATGGCATCAACATGTTGGGGTAAAAAATATTGTCCCATTTGGGGCAGGTTATGGTATAAGATTCTCACAAACTAGAGCTTCTCACAAGAAGCCTCGTGGTTCCGTTAGGGAAACGTGTCACCTTTGTGGACAAAATGATATTCGTTACCTCTTCTTGCTTTCAAATGTTTTTCTGGTGTCAACATAGAACAACAGGAGTGTCTTGTTAAATTTTGGAAATTTTTGGGGATCGTTTGGACATTTTTATACGTTAACTGAGTTTTCGAGGCATTTATGTGCATAATTAAAAATTGAACTATATACACATGCTCCAGTGCATAAAAATGGGTTGAAAAATCAAATGTGTGTCCTTGATTGCAAGCTTAGGTCACATGCAAGAAATGAGAATGAATGTCAAACACATTGACACTATCGCTCGGTCGCTAACATTGAGTTACATGGTTTTAAAATTCTAGTAAATCGAAAACTCATATGAAATTCATGAAACTTGACATGATAACATGGAACGGCATCGACATGCCGTGGTAAAAATATTTTCCCATTTGGGGCAGGTTTGGGTATAAGCTTCTCGCAAACCAGAGCTTATCACAACAAGCATGATGGTTTCAGTAGGGAACGTGCCACCTTGGGGGACAAAACGGTATCCGTTGCCTCTTCTTACTTTCAATTTTTTTTCCTCGTGTCAACATAGAACAACAGGACTGTTGTGTCAATTTTTGAGATTTTTCGGGGCTCGCTTGGACATTTTTATAAATTAACTGAGCTTTCTATGCATTTATGTGCATAATTCAAATTTGAACTACATGCACATGCTGCAGTGCATATAAATGGGTTCAAAATTGAAATGTGTGTCCTAGGTTGCATGCTTAAGTCTCATGCAAGAAATGAGAATGAATGTCAAACACCTTGACATCATTGCTCAGCCGCTAACATTTAGATACATGCTTTTAAATTCTAGTAAATCGAAAACGCGTCTAAAATTTATGAAACTTGACATGCTAGCATGGAACGAAGTCAACATTGAAAGATCGTGGATGTCGCCTAGAGGGGGGTGAATAGGCGCTTTAAAATAATTACGGTTTAGGCTTGAACAGATGCGGAATAAACCTAGCAGTTAATTTGACAAGCACAAAACCTATAACAACTAGGCTCACCTATGTGCACCAACAACTTATGCTAAGCAAGATAAACAACTAAGTGATAGCAAGATATATGACAAAGAACACTATGGCTATCACAAAGTAAAGTGCATAAGTAAAGGGCTCGGGTAAGAGATAACCGAGGCACACGGAGACGATGATGTATCCCGAAGTTCACAACCTTGCGGATGCTAATCTCCGTTTGGAGCGGTGTGGAGGCATAATGCTCCCCAAGAAGCCACTAGGGCCACCGTAATCTCCTCACGCCCTCGCACAATGCAAGATGTCGTGATTCCACTAAGGGACCCTTGAGGGCGGTCACTGAACCCATACAAATGGCAACCCTTGGGGGCGGTCACCGAACCCGTACACTTTGGCAACCCTTGGGGACGGTCACCGGTACCCGTCAAATTGCTCGGGCGATCTCCACAACCTAATTGGAGACCCCGACGCTTGCCCGGAGCTTTACACCACAATGATTGAGCTCCAAACACCACCAAGGTTGGGGTTAACTCCCCAACGGCACCACGAAGCTTCACCACAATGGAATATGGCTCCGAGGTGACCTCAACCGTCTAGGGCGCCCAAGCACCCAAGAGGAACAAGCTCAAGGGTACCAAGCACCCAAGAGTAATAAGCTTCTCAACTTAAAACTTCCATGTATCACCGTGGAGAACTCAAACCGATGCACCAAATGCAATGGCAAGGGCACATGGAGTGCCCAAGTCCTTCTCTCTAAAATCCCACCAAAGCAACTAATGCTAGGGAGGAAAATGAGAGGAAGAACAAGAAGGAGAACTCCAAGATCTAGATCCAAGGGGTTCCCCTCACACAGAGGAGAAAGTGATTGGTGGAAATGTGGATCTAGATCTCCTCTCTCTTTTCCCTCAAAAACTATCAAGAAACCATGGAGGGATTGAGAGTTAGCAAGCTCGAAGAAGGCCAACAATGGGGGAAGAACACGAGCTCAAAGGATAAGGTTCATTGGGGAAGAAGACCCCCTTTTATATGAGGGGGAAAATCCAATCGTTATGTGCTCAGCCCGCACATGAGCGGTACTACCGCTCGGGCGGAAGAAGCAGGGAAAAAGGAGCAACACAACATGAACCTTGGGGAGGTAGTACTGCATATGAGCGGTACTACCGCTCACCCCAGCGGTACTACCGCTGGAGGAGCAGAACACGGGACCAAAAGAGGCAGGGCAGAGCAGAGTACGACGGCAGAAATGCAGAAGCGGTACTACCGCCCGACCAGAGCGGTACTACCGCTTAGGCGGTACTACCGTGCCTTACTACCGTGCAACTACTGCTAAACCCGACAGGAAAAGAGTAGGACCAAAAATCGAGGCGGAAGAAGAGTGGCACTGCAGTGGTACTACGGCTGAGAGCTCCTACCGCTTGGGCTCGCGGTACTACCGCTAGGACCAGACAAAAGCCACTTCCAAGAACTGCCATAACTGCCATAACTTTTGCATATGAGCTCCGAATTGAGCAAACTCAATCTTGTAAGAAGATGCAGGGGAGGTATGCCAACAAATAGAGGAGTGAAACCTCCAACCGAGAAGAACCAGCATAACCTCCAACATCGAAAACATCATAGAAGATGTGAGTGAACTCCGCTTTCGATGAACTCGAGCATGTCAACAAGATGACCATAAGCTCTAAGACCCACAAATAGAACCAAACAAGAACCAAGAAAGATGATGCAAGGATGCAATGGTTTGAGCTCTCTACGAACGATATGATCAAGCTACTCATCGAGAGCCCCCCTTGATAGTACGGCAATCGATCCTATAACCCGGTCTCCCAACCACCACTATGAGACTGGTAAAATAGAAAACCTATCAAGGGCAAACCTTTGTCTTGCACATAGTCCACTTGAGCTAGATGATGACGATCTTGACTTCCTCAAGTTGGACCACCTTTATTGATTGTGTTGGCTCGATGAAGACTAGTTGATTTCTCCCCCATACTCCACTATGGGCGAGCCACTCTTCCGCACATCTTCACAGGTCCATTGTCACCACAATGGATGGCAAGCTTCAAGCATTTGATCTCTTCATGATGCTCCACTTGAACTTGCACACCGCAACCTAACCCCACAAAGAACTCCCACGAAGACCATGGGTTAGCACACAAAGCGTAGTTGACAATGCTTACCATACCATGGGATCACTTGATCCCTCTCGGTACATCTTCTACGCTTTGTTGGTTGATCAACTTGATTCACTCTTTGACTTAGTCTTGATCAACCTCTCACAAGACCAATCTTTAGGTAATTCCTTGAATAGCACCTTGGTCGATACAAACTCTCCTTGAAACCAACACATGTACTCCAAGAAAAGCCTATGGAAAAAACCTTCAAATATAACTCAAGGCAACCATTAGTCCATAGAGATTGTCATCAATTACCAAAACCAAACATGGGGGCACCGCATATTCTTTCAAACATGCCGTGGTAAAAATATTGTCCCATTTGGGGCAGGTTAGGGTATAAGCTTCTCACAAACCCGAGCTTCTCATAACAAGCCTCGTGGTTACGGTAGGGAACATTTCACCTTTCTGGACGAAACGATATCCGTTGTCTTTTCTTGATTTAATTTTTTTCTAGTATCAACATAGAAAAACATGAGTGTTTAGTTAAATTTAGGAATTTTTGGGCTTCGTTTGGACATTTTTATACATTAACTGAGTTTTCTATGCATTTATGTGCATAATTCAAATTTGAACTATAGGCACATGCTCCAGTGCATGTAAATTGAGTGAAAAATGAAATTTGTGTCCTTGGTTGCATGCTTAGGTCCCATGCAAGAAATGGCAATGAACGTGAAACACCTTGCCACCGTCGCTCGGTCGCAAACATTGAGATACATGGTTTTTAAATTTTAGTAAATCCAAAACTCGTCTGAAGTTCATAAAACTTGACATGCTATCATGGAGCGGCATCAACATGCTATGGTAAATTTTTGTCCCATTTGGGGCAGGTTTGGGTATAAGCTTCTCACAAATCAGAGCTCCTCACAACAAGCCTGATGGTTTCGGTAGGGAACGTGCCACCTTTGGGGACGAAACGATATCTGTTGCCTCTTCTTGCTTTCAAATTTTTTTAGTGTCAACAGAGAACAACAGGAGTGTTGTGTCATTTTTTGGGATTTTTCGGGGCTCGCTTGGACATTTTTATACATTAACTGGCTTTTCTAGGCATTTTATGTGCATAATTCAAATTTGAACTACATGCACATGCTCCATTGCAGAAAAATGGGTTGACATATCAAATGTGTGTCCTTGGGTACATGCTTAGGTCCCATGCAAGAAATGGGAATGAATTTCTAACACGAGGGCATTGTTGATTACCGACAAAACGTTGAGATACTTTGTTTTTAAATTCTAGTAAATCCAAAACTCGTCTGAAATTCATGAAACTTGGCATGCTATCATGGAATGGCACCTGACATGCTGCAGTATTTTTTCCATTTTGAGAGAATACACACTCGAATAACAGCCAACAAAGGCATTTTGAAATAAATAGCTGCCATTTTAACATCTCAAACGTTTGTATAATTTAAATCGTGTGCGTTTTGTTAACCATTCACGTGAAGCCATGTGTCTCTCTTTTAATGGCTATAGGAGGTGTCGTGCGGACAGCTTCTTGACTGAGCGGGAGGCGTGCGAGCACAGTCCGGTGCGCAGGCTAACCGAGAGGCGTGCAAGTTGTCCTCCAATGCGCATGCTCACCGGGAAGCATGCGAGTTGTACGCTGTGCAGGCTCACTGGGAAGTGACCCCTTTGACTTCCATGGCCGCCCACCTTGTTCGCATCCTCTCCATTAATGGCGCCCGATCAGCTGTTTAATATGGACAACCTTACTGTTCGCCTCCCACTCCCATCCCTCCTGCAGACCTCCACCAATGCTATGGCGCAGAAGGATCATCTGCCACTAGTCTTCCAGTTTGGTGAAGTCGACTCTGAGCCAGAGGAGATAGAAAATAAGGAGGAATGGGGCCTCATGGACATGGCCCTGAACGAGCTGGCCGCGACGGTTGCTGGCCCCGCACCAGCAACCTGTTGGGAATCGTTGCATGGAAAACAAAAACAATTCTACACACACATAATGATCTATCCATGGAGATTCATAGAAACGAGGGGGAGAGTGTGTCTATGTACCATTGTAGACCATAAGCGGAAGTTTTTCTCTACGCGGTTGATGTAGTCGAGCTTCTTCGCGCTTCAACCGATCAAGTACCAAACGCACAGCACCTCCACGTTCTGCTCGTGACGTCACTCGCCTTCTAGATCCAGCAAGACATCGAGGTAGTAGATGAGTTCCATCAGCATGACGATGTGGTGACGGTGATGGTGAAGTGATCCTCGCAGGGCTTCGCCTAAGCACTATGAAAATATGACCGGGGGCGTAAACGGTGGATGGGGGCGCCACACACGGCTAAACAATTATCTGGTGTGTGCTAGGCGCCCCCACATATATATAGGTGGGAGGGGGAGAGGAGAGTCCAAGAGGCGCCCCAAGTAGGACCGAATCCTACTTGGGCACATCCGTAGCCGCGCGCCCCTGCCATATATGTCGGAGGGGGAGGAAAGAGAGGGGGAGAGGGAAGGAAGTGGGAATCCTAATCCACACTAACCTTTCCCTTCTCCCCTTTCCTTCTCCTCCTTAGGCCAGCCCATATGGGGGGCACACCAGCCCCTTGTGGCTGGTGCGTTTCCCCTCTTGGCCCATAAGGCCCATATCTTTTGCCGGGGGTGCCCAGAACCCCTTCCGGTGACCCGATAAGTGCCCGGTACCCCCCGAAACACTTTCAGTGTCCGAATACTATAGTCCTATATATCAATCTTTACCTCTCGACCATTTCGAGACTCCTCATCATGTCCGGGATGTCATCCGGGACTCCGAACAACATTCAGTCACCAAATAACATAACTCATATAATACTATATCATCATCAAACGTTAAGCGTGCGGACCCTACGGGTTCGAGAACTATGTAGACAAGACCGAGACACCTCTCCGGTCAATAACCAATAGCGGAACCTGGATGACCATATTGGCTCCTACATATGCTACAAAGATCTTTATCGGTCGAACCGTTATGACAACATACGTAATTCCCTTTGTCTATCGGTATGTTACTTGCCCAAGATATGATCATCGGTATCTTCATACCTATTTCAATCTCGTTGCCAGAAAGTCTCTTTACTCGTTCCGTAATACATCACCTCATGATTAACTCCTTAGTCGTTTGCTTGCAAGCTTGTGATGTGTATTACTGAGAGGGCCCAAAGATACCTCTTTGATACTCGGAGTGAAAAATCCTAATCTCGATCCATGCCAACTTAACAAACACCTTCAGAGATACCTATAGAGCATCTTTATAATCACCAGGTTATGTTGTGATGTTTGATAGCACACAAGGCATTCGTCCAGTATCCAGGAGTTGCATAATCTCATAGTCGAAGGAATATGTATTTGACATGAAGAAAGCAATAGCAATAAAACTGAACGGTCATTATGCTAAGCTAACAGATATGTCTTGTCCATCACACCATTCTCCTAATGATGTAATCCCGTTATCAAATGCCAACTCATGTCCATGGTTAGGAAACCTTAACCATCTTTGATCAACGAGCTAGTCTAGTAGAGGCTCACTAAGGACACGGTGTTTGTTTATGTATTCACACATGTATTAAGGTTTCCGATCAATACAATTCTAGCATGAATAATAAACCTTTATCATGAATAAGGAAATATAAAATAAAAACTTTATTATTGCCTCTAAGGCATATTTCCTTCAGTCTCCAACTTGCACTAGAGCCAATAATCTAGACTACATTGTAATGAATCTAACACCCATGGAGTCTTGGTGTTGATCATGTTTTGCTCATGGAAGAGGCTTAGTCAATGGATCTGCGGCATTTAGATCCATATGTATCTTGCAAATTTCTATCTCTTCCTCCTTGACTTGCTCATGAATGGAGTTGAAGCATCTCTTGATGTGTTTGGTTATTTTGTGAAATCTGGATTCCTTCGCCAAGGCAATTGCTCTAGTATTGTCACAAAAGATTTTCATTGGACCCAATGCACTAGGTATTACACATAAATCGGATATGAGCTCCTTCATCTAGACTCCTTCATTTGCTGCTCCCGAAGCAGCTATATATTCTGCTTCACACATAGATCCCTCCATGATGCTCTGCTTGGAACTGCACCAACTGACAGCTCCACCATTCAATATAAATACGTATCCAGTTTGTGACTTAGAGTCATCCGGACCAGTGTCAAAGCTAGAATAGATGTAACCATTTACGACAAGCTCTTTGTCACCTCCATAAACGAGAAACATATCCTTGGTCCTTTTCAGGTACTTCAGGATGTTCTTGACCGCTGTCCATTGATCCACTCCTAGATTACTTTGGTACCTCCCTGCTAGACTTATGGCAAGGCACACATCAAGTCTGGTACACAGCACAACATACATGATAGAGCCTATGGCTGAGGCATAGGGAATGACTTCTGTCGGTGTCAAAACCGGTGGATCTCGGGTAGGGGGTCCCGAACTGTGCGTCTAGGCCGGATGGTAACAGGAGGCAAGGGACACGAAGTTTTACCCAGGTTCGGGCCCTCTTGATGGAGGTAAAACCCTACGTCCTGCTTGATTAATATTGATGATATGGGTAGTACAAGAGTAGATCTACCACGAGATCAGAGAGGCTAAACCCTAGAAGCTAGCCTATGGTATGATTGTTGTGTATGAATGTGTTGTCCTACGGACTAAAACCTCCGGTTTATCTAGACACCGGATAGGGTTAGGGTTACATAGAGTCGGTTACAATGGTAGGAGATCTACATATCCGTATCGCCAAGCTTGCCTTCCATGCCAAGGAAAGTCCCTCCCGGACACGGGACGAAGTCTTCAATCTTGTATCTTCATAGTCCAGGAGTCCGGCTGAAGGTATAGTCCGGCCATCCGGACAACCCCTAATCCAGGACTCCCTCAATAGCCCCTGAACCAGGCTTCAATGACGACGAGTCCGGCGCGCAGATTGTCTTCGACATTGCAAGGCGGGTTCCTCCTCCAAGTACTTCATAGAAGATTTTGAACACAAAGATAGTGTCCGGCTCTGCAAAATAAGTTTCCACATATTGCCATAGAGAGAATAATATGTACACAAATCTAATCTGCTGACGTATTCCATAGTGTGACATCACACCATGGCCAAGCCTTTATTCGAATCATTTTACTGTCCCATCTCAGCGTGTTACGCGAGGCGGTTTCCTTGGCACGTCTTGTTAAAGCAGAGATCGTGTCCCCTTATTCCGGGATTCCTATCAATACGGGCGTGGGTAACCCAACCGCGCCATTGATTACGGCGCTTGGGAGATAAGCGAGTTTTACCAGGCTGGTGGGGACGCATAGTCGCGTCCACCCATATAAGGGGATAAGGATCCACCTTTTCACCTATGCCTTCTTCCTCCTTTGCCTATCCATTTTCGCGCACTCGAGCTCCAGCGCCCAAGTCCGCACTCCCCACCTCAACCTTCTCCGGCCATGTACGGAGCAGGAGGCAAGTGGATGGTCTCCTCCTTACGGAGGGACACATCAAAAGACTAAGGAAGGCCGGATACTTGTCCAACGACATTGCGCACCGGCTTCCCGAAGAGGGGCAGCTCATCCCTACCCCTAGGCCCCATGAGAGGGTGGTGTTCCTCCCCCATTTCCTCCGTGGACTGGGTTTCCCTCTCCACCCATTTGTCCGGGGGCTCATGTTCTACTATGGCCTGGATTTCCACGATCTGGCCCCGAACTTTGTCCTCAACATCTCGGCGTTTATCGTCGTGTGCGAGGCCTTCCTCCGCATCCGCCCCCATTTCGGCCTATGGCTCAAGACTTTTAATGTCAAGCCGAAGGTGGTGCGCGGCAACCAGGCGGAGTGCGGAGGCGCCATGGTGGGCAAGATGCCCAACATCTTATGGCTCGAGGGCTCCTTTGTGGAGACCCTGAAGGGGTGGCAATCAGGGTGGTTTTACATCACCGAGCCACGCGACCCTAAGTGGGTCGCAGCCCCCGAGTTCCGATCCGGACCCCCAACGCGGCTCACGTCCTGGAAAGAGACGGGCCTGTCATGGGGTAAAAAAGGAGAGCTGTCCGGACTCCAAACATGCGTCCAAACCCTGGTGGACAAGCAGCTCAAGCTTGTCAACGTAGTCCAGGTTATGCTCATCCGCCGGATCCTCCCGTGTCAACAACGGGCTTTCAACCTGTGGGAGTTCGACCCGGCGCGGCACCGAACTCTGAGCAGGCTCTTCGACACGACGTACGAAGATGCCTGGAAGGTGCTTTTCAAAGGCGCCGAGGCCCTCGCATCCGCTACCGAGGATCGCGGATTCAGCACGCAGCGTCACGCTCGTGCGCTAAGCTATTTTTACCTTCTACAGGGTATCAGTTTTTCATAGGTTGACTCCATGCGGGATCTAAGCTCCCTTACCTTTGACAGGATTGGCAGGAGACGTTCGGACAAATCAACTGTCCGGCTCCTTTGCCCGAAGGGCCAGCGGACGCTCGTTTGGCGAAGCTGCTGGTTCCGGCACCCTATGTGGTGCCGGAGAAGAAGGCCAAGAAGAAGGCCGCGGGGACTCGAAAGAGTGCCCGGCGCCAGGAGGTGTCGGATCCATCATCCGACGGCTCCAAGACGCACTCCTCCCACGAAGAGGAGGAGGAGGAAGAAGAGACCTCTCCCCCCCCAGCGGGGAAAGGGAAGAAAAGGAAGGCCGCCCCAACTGGGGAGGCCGATGGGTCCAAGAAGGGGAAAACCCTTCCTCCGGACTACTCCACTGACGCCGACAACGGCGAAGAGGAGTGGCCGCACAGGGCCAAGCCCCTGGCGAAATCGTAAGTATCCGGATACCAGAGTAATTCATAGTATTCCTTTATTGCACAACTTTCCCTTATGTCAAATACGAATATGCAGCCCACCAAAAGACCGGTTCGACGCATCGTCGAGCGGTTCACTGGACTCGTCGGACGTGAATTCGCTTCCGACGGCTTCCTCCCCCCGCCCTACGGATGACGCCGAAGTGTTGTCCCAACAGGTTCCAAGCCAGGAGGAGGTGGTCCTGGAGGCGCCGCAAGGCGACCTCCCGGACTCCAGGGGTGAAGGGAATAAAATCTCCCAGGGCTCCAAGTCCGGCTCCAGGCTGGACACCGCTCCGGAACCTTCAAAGGTTCCAGAGTCCGGCGGGGGACCTTCTTCCAAGAGGAGTAAGCCCACCGTGCCAGTGACCCCCGTCCAACCGGAGGCGCCGGACAATCTGTTGGAGGCGCTCCAAGGCGCCTCCATCGACGAGGAGCACCGCACCATTATGAGTGCGGTGGTCCAGAAGGTTCAGTCCGCCAAGAGCGGATTGACTGAAGCTTGTACTAGCCTTTTAACAAGCTTTGAGGTAAGTAAAGAATGTGTAAATAATATTACCGCATAGACAGTAGCCCCTGATGCTCTGTTTGGCGTTCGGGAAGAAAAGCCGAATAGAGGATCAAATAAAATTCGCAGGAGTCTAACAAAAAGGAGTCAATATGCGTATGCAGGCTTCTCTGCTTGCGTCCGCCGCACTGACTGCGGAAGTGGACACGCTAAAGCAGAACCTCGAGCGGTCCGAGCAAGAGCTCGGGCGTGCCAAGAAGCAGCTCGAGGACAATGAAGGTAAGAAATACCTTGTTTAAATATATATAAAAAGGTGCAATTGCAAAAAATGACAGGATTATCGTGGCTATTGTAGGGGCCACATCTGAGGTGGCGACCCTTAAGCAAGCGCTGCTCGAGGCCGAGAAGAGGGCGGCCACGGAGCGCACCGAGCGGGAGAAGTATGAGGCCCAGGTTGGCAAGGTGCGGCAAGAGCTCCAGGTTCTCATGAAAAAACATGAGAGTTTGGAGCTTGACTCAAAGACGCGAGCGTCCGAGCTCGCGGCGGCTATTGAAAATGCCAAGTCTGCCAAGGCCGAATCCCAGAAGACCCTCCAGGATTTGGATGAGGTGAAGAATATAGCGGCGGGTAAGGCATTCTTTATGCAAAGCAAACACATAAATGTGAGTTACTTGTTACTTACCCGAATCCGGAGCTCTCCAGGAGCGTTCGCAGATCTTCCCCGGAGTGTGTCCGATGCCGCCGCATTCTATCGAGCCGAGGAGGGCAGCTCGACAGAGAAGGTGTTCTGGTCTCAGTATGCTGAGGCCGGACACCCCGTGCCCCTGAGCGACCAGCTGAAGCAACTGGTCGAGCTCCACAAGGCGGCCGAACAGGCCATGAAGGGCCTCATAGTTCGGCTGTGGCCTGGAGAGGCTCTGCCTGGGAGCTATTTCGGGCTGGTGCGGCGGCTGGTGGAGGCCTGTCCAAGGCTCGAAGTCATCAAGCGCTCCGTCTGCATTGAAGGTGCCCGTAGGGCCCTTGCCCGTGCTAAGGTGCACTGGGGCAAGCTGGATGCTGAGAAGCTTGTGAAGGACGGGCCACCGCCGGGGAAAGAGCATCGCAAGCCCGAGAATTATTATAAGGATGTTCTGAAGGGTGCCTGCCTTGTGGCGGATGAATGTTCCAGGGATGTAATTTTTGAGTAAAACTCGCTCGTTTTGTCCTGTGCGCTGAAAACTTGTTCATATGCGCTAAGCAATGCTGTTGGAATTTAAAATATTACCTTCTGTGCGGCTGTTTATCAATTCTGAGAGATGGCGAGTCGTCGGCTTCTGCCCCCGTGCCGCTAGTGCTGGGGTGTTCGGGGATAAACCTGAGCGCTCTTTTTCCCATGTTTGGGTCCTTCGAGGGAGGCGCTCAGCCCAACGAACAAGGCAATTGGACTATAATGCGTGAACACTCTCACTTAGCCATAGAATTCTATAATTTTAAATTTCGGCGAAGCCCCTGGTATTCGGAAGACCGAGTTCGGGGCGCTATCCACGCCTTGGCCGGACAGAGCCGACTCCTCGCTCTAAGCGGCATAAGTCTTTAAGGACTCGAAAAAACCTCTCGAACAGCGACCAGCTCTCGCTTCATCATGACAGTCAGTTTTAGCTTTCTCCACTGAGGTGCTCGACCCAGCTCAACTGGGGCACAATCGCAGTGGTTCTCCTAGTGCTACCTTAGCCGATATAGCGGAACGTAAGGCACCAAAACATAGGAGCCGGGCAAACCCAACTATTGACCCAAGACATGATTCGGAGCCGATGCATATAATGCTATAAGTTCGGGGTGCCGCACTTGTTAAAGTGTTCGGACTTCTCACACCATATTGAGGGGTACTAAAGCCCCTGGCGTATTTTGGCCGTACCAAAGTGTACGGGTGCAACATGTCGTTAAGGAACATATATTTATAGAAAAAGAGTAATGCAAAAATAGACAAAAGCTATGCATTGTTTATTAAAAAGGGCTGCGATCAAAGCAGAACGATACAAATAATGCGATAAGCAAAAGGTTGGACTATTTAACATGTCCGTTCCAGGGGCAGGCTGCGGAATGGTATGCGAAATAGGTATATTGCTCGTGATAGAGACCACCTGGGAGTTTTGTAATGCGGTGTGGCTTGTCTGCTTCCCTGGTTCTTGCATCGTTTGTGCGGCAATTGAACTGCCGAACAGGCCTTCCGAAGAATGGAGTCCTGAAAGTAAGAGAAAATTAAAAAATCGGCAGCCCCTGGTGCTGTTTAAGCCGTGTTTCGGGCGTGCCGTGATGGTGCCCCTCCCCCTGTACCCATGGTATTTCTAGAGCGTAGTTATGTACGCGAAGCACTGGTGTCGCCTTTTTGCGAGGGTTGGGGTTGGGGCCGCATTGCTACGCCTACTCGGATCGTGCCAGGCGGTCTTGTTGTATGTTACTCCGGGCGCGCTTGACGGTGTCCGGTCGTTTAGTGGCCGGACTGGAGAACTGCCTGGAGAGGTTGCTTTGTACTTCCGCTGCAAGGGCCGCCGTGTGCTCCTCCGTTCGGAGGGAGCGTTCGGTGTTTCCATTGACCGTAATTACTCCTCAAGGGCCTGGCATTTTGAGCTTAAGGTATGCGTAGTGCGGTACCACATTGAACTTGGTGAATGCGGTTCGCCCGAGCAGTGCGTGATTGCCACTGCGGAATGGGACTATGTCGAAGATTAACTCCTTGCTTCGGAAATTATCCGGAGATCCGAAGACCACTTCAAGTGTGACTGAGCCTCTACAGTTGGCCTCTACACATGGTATTACACCTTTAAAGGTCGTTTTGGTGGGCTTAATCCTCGAGGGATCTATGCCCATTTTCCGCACTGTATCCTGGTAAAGCAGGTTCAGGCTGCTGCCGCCGTCCATAAGGACTCTAGTGAGATGAAATCTGTCAGTAATTGGGTCTAGAACCAATGCGGCGAATCCACCATGACGGATGCTAGTGGGATGGTCCCTTTGATCAAAGGTGATTGGGCAGGAGGACCATGGGTTGAACTTTGGGGCGACTGGCTCTACCGCGTATACGTCCCTTAACGCGCGCTTCCGCTCCCTTTTGGGGACATGGGTTGTGTATATCATGTTCACCGTCTGCACTTGTGGGGGAAAACCCTTATGTCCACTGTTGTTCGGTGGCCAGGGCTCTTCGTCATCATCGCTATGCAGCCCCTTGTCTGTATTTTTGGTGTTTAACTTGTCTGCCTACTTGAACACCCAACAATCCCTGTTGGTGTGATTGGCCGGCTTTTCGGGGGTGCCATGTATCTGGCACAAGCGGTCGAGTATTCGGTCCAAACTGGACGGGCCCCTAGGATTCCTTTTGAATGGCTTTTTCCGCTGACCGGATTTAGAGCCTCTGAATCTGGCATTAATTGTCGTATCCTCATCATTGTCGCCGTTAATGCGGCGCTTCTGCTTGTTGCGACGCGACGTGCCACTGCTGTCCCTGGTATCCGAATTACCAGGGTTCTTGGTCATATTGTTGCTACGAGCAAGCCAGCTGTCTTCTCCCGCGCAAAAGCGGGTCATGAGTGTCGTGAGTGCTGCCATAGACTTCGGCTTTTCCTGCCCTAGGTGCCGGGCAAGCCACTCGTCACGGATATTGTGCTTGAAGGCTGCTAGGGCCTCTGCGTCCGGACAGTCGACTATTTGATTTTTCTTTGTTAGGAACCGTGTCCAGAATTGCCTGGCCGATTCCTCTGGCTGCTGGATTACGTGGCTTAGGTCATCAGCGTCTGGTGGTCGCACATAAGTGCCCTGGAAATTGTTGAGGAATGCGGCTTCTAGGTCCTCCCAACAACTGATTGATCCTGCTGGCAAGCTGTTAAGCCAATGCCGAGCTGGTCCTTTAAGCTTGAGTGCGGGGTATTTGATGGCGTGGAGATCATCGCCGCGGGCCATGTGGATATGAAGGAGATAATCCTCAATCCATACTGCAGGATCTGTTGTGCCATCATATGATTCGATGTTTACGGGTTTGAAACCCTCGGGGATTTGATGATCCATTACTTCGTTTGTGAAGCATAGTGGGTGTGCGGCGCCTCTGTACTGGGCTATATCACGACATAGCTCCAATGAGCTTTGTCTACTGTGTTCGGCCCTACCAGATTTATGTCCGGTGTGACGGTTATTGTCTCGAGTCGTGGGGCGCCCACGCGATCCGTAGATCGATCTTGTTTGCCTTGCCTTGTCCTCCAACATATCTCGCAGGTCTGGCGCATTTTCCCGTGCCTTGGTATGGGGTGCGGCTTGAGTGGAGGGCCGAGAGGCCTCTCTGTCGCGGCCACAAGGTGGCCGGTCGGCCGTATCAAGTGCTTCCTCCTCTAATCGGGGTAGCAACCTGCGCTTGGGTTAGCTCTTGGAGGGGCGTTCGAGTTTATGCTCTTCGGCCGCAAGGACTTCAGTCCATCTGTCGACTAGCAAATCTTGATCAGCTCTAAGTTGTTCCTGTTTTTTCTTGAGGCTTCTTGCCGTGGCCATAAGCCTGCGTTGAAAACGCTCTTGCTCGACGGGATCCTCTGGCACAATGAATTCGTCGTCGTCGAGGCTTGCCTCGTCTTCGGAGGGAGGCATATGATTATCGTCCTCGACCTCTTTGTCTGCCGCTTTCTCATGAGGGCTGGTTTCTCCATCCTCCTGTGCTGAATCTTGCTGGAGGGGGTTTTCTTCGGCACTCTCCGGAGTATTATTATCTCCCGTGCTGGAATCACCGTATTTGTTTTGGCGGGATTTTGAGCGGCGCCGCTGACGCTGGCGCTTAGGCTGTTTCTTGGAGGGGTCATCCTCCGCTGTTCCATCGCCATCTCCTTCTTTTGGGGTGTCCACCATGTATATGTCATATGACGAGGTGGCTTTCCAGGGCCCGATAGGCGCTGGTTCTTCATCGTCTCCTGCATCGGCGTCCATACCATCGATGTCTTCGGAGTCGAAGTCGAGCATGTCGGTTAAATCGTCAATAGTGGCTACAAAGTGGGTGGTGGGTGGGCTTTGAATTTCTTCATCATCCGTATCCCAACCTTGCTGACCATAGTCCGGTCAGGGCTCTCCTGATAAAGAGAGAGACTTTAGTGTCTTCAGAATATCGCCGAAAGGTGAGTGCTGAAAGATGTCCGCGGCAGTAAACTCCATGATCGGCGCCCGATCGGATTCGATCGGCAGGGGCGCGAGGAATTCGGAGTTCGGAGAGGAGTTCGGCTCCTTGGAGTCATGGTTTTCGCGGAGTGCGGGGCTGGTGTTCGGCTCGATCGCCGTTGGGATTGCAGCCCTCGAGGCGGTGTCCAACCACCCGTCCTCGATCGGCGCAGTTGGCTCTGAATTAAGGGTCGAAGCCGATGCGGGTGTGGCCTCCAGGGCACTGTTCGGCGGCAGAGCTAGATCATGCTCGTCGTGACAGTTCGGGGCGCTCGGCAGTGGCTCGAATCCGTCGAAGATCAAGTCCCCACGGATGTCAGCCGTGTAGTTTAAACTTCCAAATCTGACCTAACGGCCATGGGCGTAGCTTTCGATCTGCTCTAGATGGCCAAGTGAATTGGCCCGCAGTGCGAAGCCGCCGAAGATGAAGATCTGTCTGGGTAGGAAGGTCTCACCCTGGACTTCATCGCTATTGATGATCGTAGGAGCCATCGAGCCTGACGGCAACGACACATAGGAACTCTCAATGAAAGCACCAATGTCGGTGTCAAAACCGGCGGATCTCGGGTAGGGGGTCCCGAACTATGCGTCTAGGCCGGATGGTAACAGGAGGCAAGGGACACGAAGTTTTACCCAGGTTCGGGCCCTCTTGATGGAGGTAAAACCCTACGTCCTGCTTGATTAATATTGATGATATGTGTAGTACAAGAGTAGATCTACCACGAGATCAGAGAGGCTAAACCCTAGAAGCTAGCCGATGGTATGATTGTTGTGTATGAATGTGTTGTCCTACGGACTAAAACCCTCCGGTTTATATAGACATCGGATAGGGTTAGGGTTACATAGAGTCGGTTACAATGGTAGGAGATCTACATATCCATATCGCCAAGCTTGCCTTCCACGCCAAGGAAAGTCCCTCCCGGACACGGGACGAAGTCTTCAATCTTGTATCTTCATAGTCCAGGAGTCTGGCTGAAGGTATAGTCCGGCCATCCGGACACCCCCTAATCCAGGACTCCCTCAACTTTCATTTTATCTCTATCTTCTACAGTGGTCGGGCTTTGAGTCTGACTCAACTTCACACCTTGTAACAAAGGCAAGAACCCTTTCTTTGACTAATCCATTTTGAAATTCTTCAAAACTTTATCAAGGTATGTGCTTTGTGAAAGTCCTATTAAGCGTCCTGATCTATATCTATAGATCTTGATGCCCAATATATAAGTAGCTTCACCGTGGTCTTTCATTGAAAAACTTTTATGCAAGTATCCTTTTATGCTATCCAAAAATTATATATCATTTCCAATCAACAATATGCCATCTACATATAATATCAGAAATGCTACAGAGCTCCCACTCACTTTCTTGTAAATACAGGCTTCACTGAAAGTATGTATAAAACCATATGCTTTGATCACCACATCAAACTGTATATTCCAACTCTGAGATGCTTGGACTAGTCCATAGATGGATCGCTGGAGTTCGCACAATTTGTTAGCACCTTTAGGATCGAAAAAACCTTATGGTTGCATCATATACAACTCTTCTTTAAGAAATCCATTAAGGAATGCAGTTTTGACATCCATTTGCCAAATTTCATAATCATAAAATGTGGCAATTGCTAACATGATTCAGACTGACTTAAGCATCGCTACGGGTGAGAAGGTCTCATCGTAGTCAACCCCTTGAACTTGTCGAAAACCTTTCGCGACAAGTCGAGCTTTGTAGACGGCGACATTACCATCAGTGTCAGTCTTCTTCTTGAAGATCCATTTATTCTCAATGACTTGCCGATCATCGGGCAAGTCCACCAAAGTCCATACTTTGTTCTCATACATGGATCCTATCTCAAATTTCATGGCCTCAAGCCATTTATCAAAATATGGGTTGATCATAGCTTCTTCATACTTCGTAGGTTCACCATGGTCTAGTAACATGACTTCTAGAACAGGATTACCGTACCACTCTCATGCGGAACATGCTTTGTTCGACCTACGAGGTCCAGTAGTAACTTGATATGAAGTTCCATGATCATCATCATTAGCTTCATGTCTAGTTGGTGCAGACATCACGGGAACGGATTTCTATGATGTGCTACTTTCCAATTCGAGAGAAGGTATAATTACCTCATCAAGTTCTACTTTCCTCCCACTCACTTCTTTCAAGAGAAACTACTTCTCTAGAAATGTTCCATTCTTGGCAACAAATATCTTGCCTTCGGATCTATAGTAGAAGGTGTACCCAATTGTTTCCTTAGGGTATCTTATGAAGACGCACTTCTCCGATTTGGGTTCGAGCTTATCAGACTGAAGCCTTTTGACATAAGTTTCACAACCCCAAACTTTAAGAAACAACAGCTTAGGTTTCTTGCCAAACCACAATTCATATGGTGTCATCTCAATGGATTTAGATGGTGCCCTATTTAACGTGAATGCAACTGTCTCTAATGCATAACCCCAAAACGATAGTGGTAAATCGGTAAGAGACATCATAGATCGCACTATATCTAATAAAGTACGGTTACGACATTCGGACACACCATTACGCTATGGTGTTCCAGGTGGCGTGAGTTGTGAAACTATTCCGCATTGTTTTCAATGAAGGCCAAACTTGTAACTCATATATTCAGCTTCGTGATCAGATTGTAGAAATGTTATTTTCTTGTTACGATGATTCTCCACTTCACTCTGAAATTCTTTGAACTTTTCAAATGTTTCAGACTTGTGTTTCATTAAGTTGATATACCCATGCACTACAAAAAAATACACTTCTGTGATGATACGTGTTTGTCACAGTAGGTCACATTTTCTGTCATGCATGTACATCCATGACAAATTTATGACAGAATCAAGATAGTCATACATGTGTTGTCGTAGAAGTGTTCCATGACATTACCAAAATTATCATCACGGAAGTGTCCACTTCCATGATGATAAATCGCGCGTCACAGAAGTGCTTTCGTCAAGGGTGACCGACACGTGGCATCCACCGTAAGGGAACACCGTTAAGCTATCGGGTCCAGTTTTGGATCCGATAACCCGTTAACAGCCCCGACCAATGGGGATTTTCCATGTGTAAAATCATCATTGGCTGGAGGAAACACGTGTCAGCTCCGTGTTGGCACAGGTGTCACTCATCCAATGGGCGAGATGCGCCTATGATATGTTAACATGTGGACCGGCCCAAAAGTGGTCCATAAAGTTTAAATGGGCCGGCCCAACTAAAGGCCCACAAGATTTTGCGGACCATAATGGGACGGCCCAGCTAAAGGCCCACAAGATTTTGCGGGCCATAATGGGCCGGCCCAGGTAAAGGCCCCCAAGATTTTTGCGGGCCATAATGGGCCGACCCAGGTGAAGGCCCACAAGATTTTTGTGGACCACAATGGGCTGGCCCAGCTAAAGGGCCTACGAGATTTTGCCGACATTAATGGGTCGGCCCAGCTATAGGCCCACAAGATTTTGAGGACCCTAGTAGGCCGGCCCATTAACTGGCTGCCATGTTTTGGGCCAAATGTCGGCCCATATTTGATCCGGTCCATTAATGGCCTGCCACATTCCGGGCCTAATAATGGCCCATATGAGATCCGGCCCATTAAAAGCCTACCACATTCTGGGCCAAATTACGGCGCAGATCAGGTCCGGCCCTTTAAGAGGCTTTGGGCTAAATTATGGCCCATATCAGATTCGGCCCGTCAACTGGACACTACGCTTTTGGGCCCATTTGCTAAAGGCCCATTTAGTAATTCGGCCTGATATTAGTTTCGGCCTGTTAAGGGTCCGTTTAACATTTCAGCCCTATATTAATTTTGGCCTGTTAAAAGCCCGTCATATAGTTGGGCCTAACTACGGCCCGGTTTGCATCCGGCCTGCTCGCAGCCGATAATCTGATTGGGCCAAACAAGGACCGAGACAATTTTGGCCTGTTATAAGCCCATGATTTGATTGGAACATTCATGGGCCGGGGTCTATTTCGGCCTGCTGCCGGCCCATGAGCTGTTCGGCACATTTCAGGCCCAACCTACATTTCAGCCTCCTAAAGGCCCATTGAGTTTTCTTGGGAAAATAGGGCCGGCGGTTTACTCGGCCTATTAAGGGCCCGAATCTACTAGTGGGCCATTTTACATTTAGGCCTGTTAACGAACCAAGATGACGGGGCCCATGATGCGGATCATACATGGTGATTTGCATGATGGCCCGATTATGTACCGTAATTTTACGGTTTGGCTGGTTTACTGCGAAGACAGGATATATATACAGTAAAATTACTGCAGCATCGTGAATATGAAAAAAAACCTAGACTATACAATAAAGAAATTACGGCATATTACATCCACTGGGCATCAAAGTTCGCCACTATGATAATAAAGCACAAGCAGACAGCAGATTACATACACTGGGCATCAAAGATCACCACCAGTGCAACTAAACACACCGACAAAATAATATACAAAACAGACAACACTTCAATAGAGTTCAAGAAAGGTTAGCCCTGGTCGGGAGCTGCAGCGCAAGCAGCTGAGCAAGCTGGTGAGACTGCACTTGTTTGACACTTATATCCTCCTCACTCTGAAAGATAAACAAGCAGATAGATGACAGGTTTTGCACATATAAGTATCAGTGCTGACAATTCATCACATTTCTTACTAACAAATAAAGTGACACAATTTAAAATAGAATTAACACAATATGGTATTGTTCAGGTCAAGACATGGCAGGAAATGACATTGTGAAGGAGTTGGCAGCTTCACGACACCACTGGTTTACAGATCAAGAACTCATAAGTATCAATGTTTAGTGTGCTGTCAATTTAACCCAATTCAGATTGGCAAAATAAGATCACTTGCTCTGTATAGTTTAATTTACATGGTATGAAGAAGGAACTTGGTTGTACAACTGAAAACTTAAATTGAGAAGGACAAACTTTTGTTTATGAACTGGAGTACATAATAAACTTTAAACATGCAATTTGATGCAAACACCAAAAATAAACAGCTGTTGCAAAATAAGTACTCGGTACCCCCCCCCCCCGAAACACTTCCGGTGTCCGAATACTATCGTCCTAGATATCAATCTTTACCTCTCGACCATTTAGAGACTCCTCATCATGTCTGGGATCACTACAAGAAATATGTCAACTTATGACCTTCTGTCAGTGACCCTCGAAGAATTGGTCATAAATTTATGACCATTTTAGACCAATTGGTCAAAAGCTGTCTGGGGGCTCTAAACCCTAAACCATAATGACTATTTTGGTCAGAAAGGTCATAATTTCATTAGAGGAAATGGTCATAAAGCAAACAGCGCTAGTCCGCTGCCTTATTTCTAGTTGTTAACGACCAATATAGATGGTCATAGCCTTGTAAATTGTGGTGGGTTGCTATGACTAGGCGCCATCTCATCAGTTTTGCCTATGTGTCATGTCCATGTGGCAGTTTTTGCCCTAGGTTGTGAAGCAACCTATATTTCTGTCATTCCCAAAATTCCCAAAAAAATCTCATAAATTCTTTGGGCCATATCTTCGTCAAATATGTAAAAACCTTCCTTGCCTAGTTCAAAAATAATTCAAAAATATTCATTTTTCTATTCTGTTCAGAACAACAGTTTGTGAAGGAAGTACCACTTTGGCATGTCCAAATAGTATCCATTTTCTACAGTGCTTTCCTATGCCCAAATAACCATCCTCCACCAAATGCCAGCTCAATCCATTTATTATTTTGAGCCGAGCTTCAACATTCGTAGTCATGTCCAGTGTGGTAGTTTGCAAAGCAAGTACCACCTAGGCTCCTCCTTTTGAGCTGAAAATTTGTGAAGACGGTCTTCTTAGTAACTGATCATCCTTAGTCAAAACTCACGCCCATTAGCCATGTACATTTCCCGTACCGCTAATCAAACACTTGGCTGCTAATTCATGTTTGAGCATCGATCGGTCTCCTCGTGAAATCTTATGTTGTAATTTTCTTCCTAGCACCTACCTGGGGAGTGCCGAACCCACTAGACATGCCTAGGCCGCCCAGAACACATGGCAACACCACAGTCACGTGGTGACCACGCGGCGGGCATGCGAGTTTACGCGCTCTAGAGTTGGGGCCCTCGGCCACCACCCAAACCTCGTCGTATCGCCACCAAACCATGTATTTATGATTAAATAGGTACTTATGTAACTAGAAATGATTTTTGGAAAAAATAAATAGCAAACTATGAGGCAGCTGCAGCTCAAATTTGACCCGCTTCCAACTGAATCGGCGGAAATTTGTCTTTTTCACGAGAGGTGGATAAAAACATTTTACACCCAATCATCTTGTCAATTGTACATTAAATATGTCCTAATATTTTAGAAAATTGATTTGGTCAAATTTTTCAACAATTATTTGGTAGGTCCTTCACAAAAAAAACTCCTTTTGGGCACTCAAAAATGGAAAATGGTTTTTTCATCCAAAGAAAATGAAAACTTCCTTAGGCAACATTGTTTGCCATTCCAATATGCACCCTTGTGCACAATATGAGATCATTTGAACAAACTATGCCATGGATGTGGCCATAAGATTGATCATTTGGCTTGAAAGCCATTGATCTCCACACGTGATAGCTCGTTTCTGAGAACACTTTTTTAAAATAATTGCCGTATTACAAGTTTGTTATTTTTCCTAGGAACTTGGCCACATATAATGACACAATGCAAAGGTTTCCCAATTTTTTGAATTTTTTTGAATTTTTTATGCCCGTTTCAAAATGCGGTCAAAACGGCAGGAATGACCATTCCTAGCTAGTGGTTGAATCTTGGAACTTTTTTGATGTTTCTATGATTAAATAGATACTTATGTACCTAGAAATGATTTTTGAAAAAAATAAAGAGCAAACTACAAGGTAGCTACAGTTCAAATTTGACCCGCTTCCAACTGAATCGGTGGAAATTTGTCTTTTTCATGAGAGGTGGATCAAAACTTTTTACACCCAACCATTTGGTCAATTGTGCATTAAATATGTCCTAGTATTTTAGAAAATTGATTTGGTCCAATTTTGCAACAATTATTTGGGAGGTCCTTCACAAAAAAACCTCCTTTCAAGCACTCGAAAAATGGAAAATGGTTTTTTCGTCCAAAGAAAATGAAAACTTCCTTAGGCAACATTGTTTGCCATTCCAATATGCATGCTTGTGCACAATATGAGATGATTTGAACAAACTATGCCATGAATGTGGCCATAAGATTGATCATTTGGCTTGAAATCCATGAATCTTCACCCATGATAGCTCATTTCTAAGAACACTTTTTTTAAATAATTGTTGTATTGCAAGTTTGTTATTTTTCCTGAAAGCTTGGTCACATATGATGACACAATGCGAAGGTTTCCCAATTTTTTGATTTTTTTGAATTTTTTATGCCCGTTTCAAAATGCGGTCAAAACGGCGGGAATGACCGTTCCTAGCTAGTGGTTGAATATTGAATTTTTTTTGGTGTTTCTCTGATTAAATAGGTACTTATGTACCTAGAAATGATTTTTGTAAAAAATAAATAGCAAACTATGAGGCAGCTGCAGTTCAAATTTGACCCGCTTCTAGCTGAATCGGCGGGAATTTGCCTTTTTCACGAGAGGTGGAACAAACCTTTTTACAACCAACAATTTTGTCAATTGTGCATTAAATATGTCCTAGTATTTTATAAAATTGAGTTGGTACAATTTTGCAACAATTATTTGGAAGGTCCTTCACAAAAAAACCTCCTTTCGGGCACTCGAAAAATGGGAAATGGTTTTTTCGTCCAAAGAAAATGAAAACTTCCTTAGGCAACATTGTTTGCCATTCCAATATGCACCCTTGTGCACAATATGAGATCATTTGAACAAACTATGACATGAATGTGGCCATAAGATTGATCATTTGGCTTGAAATCCATGAATCTTCACCCATGATAGCTCATTTCTGAGAACACTTTTTTTAAATAATTAGCGTATTACAAGTTTGTTATTTTTCCTGAAAACTTGGTCACATATGATGACACAATGTGAAGGTTTCCCAATTTTTTGATTTTTTTGAATTTTTTATGCCCGTTTCAAAATGCGGTCAAAACGGCGGAAATGACCGTTCCTAGCTAGTGGTTGAATCTTGGAATTTTTTTGGTGTTTCTCTGATTAAATAGGTACTTATGTACATAGAAATGATTTTTGGAAAAAATAAAGAGCAAACTACAAGGCAGCTACAGTTCAAATTTGACCCGCTTCCAACTGAATCGGCAGGAATTTGTCTTTTTCACGGGAGGTGGATCAAACCTTTTTACACCCAACCATTTTGTCAATTGTGCATTAAATATGTCCTAGTATTTTAGAAAATTGATTTGGTCCAATTTTGCAACAATTATTTGGTAGGTTCTTCACAAAAAACTCATTTTGGGCACTCGAAAAATGAAAAATGATTTTTTCGTGCAAAGAAAATGAAAACTTTCTTAGGCAACATTGTTTGCCATTCCATGTTTGTTATTTTCCTGAAAGGTAGTTCACAATTGGTGACACAATGAGAAGGTCTTTTATTTTTTTTTAGTTTATGTGATCATAAAATAGCTTACATGATTTTAACATCTTATTTTTAAATCTATCACGACCAATTTAATTGGTCATAATGTTGTATTGCGTTCTGATTGGTCCGTGGACCAGACACACGGATCATGCACGAAACACTGTTGGATCCTCCCGAATCCAACGGTAGCCCTCACCCCTCGCCTCCCCCACCAACCCCACGTGAGGCGAAACCCTAGCTTGTTCTCCCCCGTTTTCCATCCACACCCCCCCGCCTCCTTTCTTTCTTTCTTTCTCTCCCTCCCCCCTCTTCCCCAATGCAGATCCCCCTCGTCGCTGCCACCCACCCCTCAGAACCTCCCCGCCACCCACCTCTTCCGCTGCCCTCACTCTCCCCTTGTCTCCCTCGTCCTCGACCAACCTCGCGGCCCGCGGGGCTCTCACATCGCCGCCACTCCACGCCCGCGCACGGCAGAAGAGAAGCTAGAGGTCCTCCTCCGATGCTCCTCTGCCTCCCTCGCCCGCGGGGCTCTCTGCTCCACCGCCGCCGCCATATCAGAGCACGCGCGCGCGCGACGCCGTCCCCGCCTCGCTCGGTCCATCGCGTCGTTCGCCTCGCCCCCCATTCGCCGTGTTGATCTGATTTTAATTTCGCCGCGGTTTTTTTGACAGACCCAGGAGTTAGGGTGCGATGGAGGCACCGCCGGCCAGGGCTCGGCCCGACTACGACTACCTCATCAAGCTCCTCCTCATCGGCGACAGCAGTGAGCCCCCCTGTTCCCTTCCCCTCCTTCGTCTCTCGATCCACGCAGGATCTGGTGGCCTATTCGTTAGGCCTTTGATTTCCATGCGCCAGTTGAGATCTGGCGCCCTAGATCATTTTTGCGGAGGCTGCTGTGTGCCCGCGTGAAATCTGGAAGGGCGATAGAATCTAGCCTCTTGAGTTAATTGGATGGATGGTGTGTGCTCTGCGAGAGGAGTACCTTTTTCCTGCATGCAGATTATACAAGCAATGGTAGCTGTGTAGTCATAGAACTGATGCAAGTGAGGATGTAGTTAGTTAGATTGATCGTCACATGCAGTCAGGAGCAAGCTCTTGTTCCTGTAACTGTCTGTCCTGGTGTTAAGGAAATCGCATGGTTGGTATGAATTGTACAAGTAGGATAACGAATTTCATTTTCTCTTTCCCCTTAACTGTGTAAGTAACTAAACCAAGATTAAGCAAACCACTAGCTTTGCCCCTATTTCTGTGACCTTACCATACCTGTATGTCTATTGTGTTAATTCTTGTCTTGGATTATTGATTAGCAGGAGGCGTTTCAGATGTAGTGGGGTTGTGTCGTGGGTACCTGGGTAACTAAAATTTCTTCTGTTCTATAAATGTATGCTTCTAGGAATGTCACATTGCAACATGCAGACTATGGGTCTAGATCTGGCAGTTGAAAGTGCTTAATCTTTTTATAAGTTTCAACTGAAGCTATTTGTATACAATAATTTACCGAATAAGCAAACTTATGTGAATATACTACGCTTCATGTTGATCATCTGGTGCATTAGTATGCAGTTCTCATTGTCAGTTCTTGTTTTCTTGATTCATTTATACTATATAGGTTTTATACTTTGCCAGTAGGTAGCTCATACTGCCTCCTTGCTTCTGCTTTGAATATTGTGGTCTGCATGCTTTAGTCACTGTGCCCTTAGTTCTTTTTTTGTAGGGAGTTATGCTTATCATCAAAAACTCTTGGTGATGATGTTATTCCTCTTTTGGTTCATGTGTTGCAATTATATACCACATAATTCTACACCATGTGGTGCACTTAAGTATCTTAGTAACTTCATTTGATGTGTGTATTTCTGTTAATTTTAAGCTTCTGTTGCTGTGAAAATGTACCTCACTGACCGTCTGTCTATTTATTGTGTACTTCTTGCATGAGGAGGTGACTAGTGATGCGGCGCGCCAAGCAGCAGTAGGGGAAGGGGGTCTCCTGATCAAGGAGGCAGAGGAGTAGGGGCGTGCCCAGCCGGCAGCCCTGTCCTGCTCATGGGGGAGGGGCAGGAGGGGTCTGCTCCTCTGCTTCCATTGCGATCGCGACAGGTAGCTCCTCCACCTCCCTCCCCCTCTTCCCTGATAGCGTACATCACAATCTTGTTAATTGTTATTGTTATTGCGACACAATCCTGTTAAGATGCATCTATGGTGGTGGTCTTCTGGCCACCACAATCTTGTTAATTGTTATTGTGATCATCTTTCTTTTCGATGAACTATGCCATAATATGTGTTTTGCAAGGTTTAGTGGCTACTAAGTTTTGATTATTTGCAACTTGTAAGTCCTTGTTGGTTTATTGTACGTTCTAAAAAGCCATGAATAGTCTTCACTTATATAGCCAACACCTTTATTTTGTTTTATTTTGTTCTATGCTCACTAGTGATACCTGACTAAGGTTCCTTGAATATAGGAGTAGACTGTAGGTGAAGAAAAATTATAACCTGAAAGTAATCATATGTACTACTCCCTCCATCCCATAATATAATTTTTGGTACATAATTTTCTTTACTTATACACACAGAATAGATAGAGGTGACGTGTGGTTATATTCTGTTGTAAGATTATTCTATTTTTCTCTTAACTAGCTATTCGTTGTGGTTGTTACATGTACATATACTTCAGGATTTAGTCCCTATCTGCTTTGTATATTTGTTTTTATTTTTTTCTAACTCTTTTGGTTTATTGTTAGATGCCTTGGTTCAGCCTCTACAAACATACCCGAAAATGGTGTTTCCTCTCATTTACAAGAGCTCCAGCAAAGTGAACTAGGAAGTATATTTGAAGTTCTAAGCCGTGTAGCAAAGAGTTATATGTTTTGTCTTATGTGTAATAGACTGGAAAGATTTGAATAATATTGTAATAGACTATGTACAGATTGTAGTTGACTTATTTATCCTTCTTTGATGAACTACATTTGTTATGTTCTGTTTGAAATATTCATTATGTGGTTTCAAAGCGTGTGAAATGGAACCTGATTCATGGAGCCCACTTATGAAGTCACTTTTGAATTTTCTGTCACGTGGGTCTAATGTGTGAGATTATGACAAGTGGTATCCATCAGGTTGGTGGGACCAGCAACAAAATATAATGGCCTAGGCCCAAACAAATGTTAAAAGGCCACGACCAAGAAATAAATAAAAGACTGAATTGTTGGGCTTGGCCCATGAAGTCTGACCAAAAATTGACAGGAAAAAAATATATAGAAAGGCTGAATTAATGGGCTAGGCCCATGTAGAAAACCGAATTGGACCGGGCTGAATCTTGTGCCACATCAGCTTGCCACGCTGGATGCCTACATGGCCTGGGGAGGTTGCTAGTGACCAAAACAGAACAATAGGCTTATTTTGGTCGTAAACGTCTTCGACCATTCCAGAAGAAAGGTCGCTATAGTCAGTTTATGACCGCCAGCTTTTGACCTTCTATTTTTGGTCACAAAAAGGTCGCAAATGAAAAACCATGACCTTTCAGTGACCAATAGTGGTGGTCACAAGTTGACATATTTCTTGTAGTGGATCTCATCCGGGACTCCGAACGACATTCGGTCACCAAATCACATAACTCATAAAATACTATATCGTCATCACACATTAAGCGTGCGGACCCTACGGGTTCGAGAACTATGTAGACATGACCGAGACACCTCTTCAGTCAATAACCAATAGCAGAACCTGTATGCCCATATTGGCTCCTACATATGCTACAAAGATCTTTATCGGTCAAACTGTTATGACAACATACGTAATTCCCTTTGTCTATTGGTATGTTACTTGCCCGAGATTCGATCGTTGGTATCTTCATACCTAGTTCAATCTCGTTGCCGGCAAGTCTATTTACTCGTTCCGTAATACATCACCTCGTGACTGATAACCCACAAGTATAGGGGATCGCAACAGTTTTCAAGGGTAGAGTATTCAACCCACATTTATTGATTCGACACAAGGGGAGCCAAATAATATTCTCAAGTATTAGCAGCTGAGTTGTCAATTCAACCACACCTGAAAACTTAATATCTGCAGCAAAGTGTTTAGTAGAAAAGTAATATGATAGTAGTGGTAACGGTAGCAAAAGGTAACAGTAGTAAAAGTAATGTTTTTGGTATTTTGTACTGATGATAGCAATACCAACGGATAAAGTAAATAAGCGGAGAACAATATATGGAAAGCTTGTAGGCAATGGATCGATGATGGAGAATTATGCCAAATGCGGTTCATCATGTAACAGTCATAACCTAGGGTGACACAGAACTAGCTCCAGTTCATCAATGTAATGTAGGCATGTATTCCGAATATAGTCATACGTGCTTATGGAAAAGAACTTGCATGACATCTTTTGTCCTACCCTCCCGTGGCAGTGGGGTCCTTACGGAAACTAAGGGATATTAAGGCCTCCTTTTAATAGAGAACCGGAACAAAGCATTAACACATAGTGAATACATGAACTCCTCAAACTACGGTCATCACCGGTAAGTATCCCGATTATTGTCACTTCGGGGTTAACGGATCATAACACATAATAGGTGACTATAGACATGCAAGATAGGATCAAGAACTCTCATATATTGATGAAAACATAATAGGTTCATATCTGAAATCATGGCACTCGGTCCCTAGTGACAAGCATTAAGCATAGCAAAGTCATAGCAACATCAATCTCAGAACATAGGGACACGAGGGATCAAACCCTAACAAAACTAACTCGATTACATGATAGATCCCATCCAACCCATCACCGTCCAGCAAGCCTACAATGGAATTACTCACACACGGCGGTGAGCATCATGAAATTGGTGATGGAGGATGGTTGATGATGACGATGGCGACGGATTCCCCTCTCCGGAGCCCCGAACGGACTCCAGATCAGCCCTCCCGGGAGGTTTTAGGGCTTGGCGGCGGCTCCATATCGTAAAACGCGATGATTTCTTCTCTCTGATTTTTGTTCTCCCCGAAACACAATATATGGAGCTGGAGTTGGAGTCGGAGAGGCAACAGGAGGCCCACGAGGTAGGGGGCGCGCCCCCCACCCTCGTGGAGAGGTGGTGGGCCCCTAGCCTTCATCTTTTGCAGGTATTTTTCTTATTTTCTGAAAAGTGGCTCCGTGAAGTTTCAGGTCATTCTGAGAACGTTTGTTTCTGCACATAAATAACACCATGGTAATTCTGCTGAAAACATCGTCAGTCCGGGTTAGTTCCATTCAAATCATGCAAGTTAGAGTCCAAAACAAGGGCAAAAGTGTTTGGAAAAGTAGATACGATGGAGACATATCAACTCCCCCAAGCTTAAACCTTTGCTTGTCCTCAAGAAATTCAGTTGATAAACCAAAAGTGATAAAGAAAAACTTTTACAAACTCTGTTTGCTCTTGTTGTTGTAAATATGTAAAGCCAGCATTCAAGTTTTCAGCAAAGATTATAACTAACCACATTCACAATAACGCATAGGTTTCAAGTTTACTCATATCAATGGCATAATCAACTGGCGAGCCATAATAATAAATCTCGGATGACAACACTTTCTCAAAACCATCATAATATGATATAACAAGATGGTATCTCGCTAGCCCTTTCTAAGACCGCAAAACATAAATGCAGAGCACCTTTAAAGACCAAGAACTGACTAGACATTGTAATTCATGGTAAAAGAGATCCAGTCAAGTCATACTCAATGTAAACTAACAGTAATGAATGCAAATGACAGCGGTGCTCTCCAACTGGTGCTTTTTAATAAGAGGATGATGACTCAACATAAAAGTAAATAGATAGGCCCTTCGCAGAGGGAAGCAGGGATTTGTAGAGGTGGCAGAGCTCGGTTTTGAAACAGAGGTGAATGATATTTTGAGCGGTATACTTTCATTGTCAACATAACAACCAAGAGATGGCGATATCTTCCATGCTACACACATTATAGGCGGTTCCCAAACAGAATGGTGAAGTTTATACTCCCCCTTCCACCAACAAGCATCAATCCATGGCTTGCTCGAAACAACGAGTGCCTCCAACTAACAGGAGTCCCAGGGGGAGTTTTATTTGCAATTATTTTGATTTAGTTTGCATAAAGCATGGGACTGGGCATCCCGATGACCAGCCATTTATCTCGTGAGTGAGGAGCGGAGTCCACTCCTCTTGATAATAACCCGCCTAACATGGAAGATACAGACAGCCCTAGTTGACATATGAGCTATTCGAGCATACAAAACAGGATATTTATTTGAAGGTTTAGAGTTTGGCACATACAAATTTACTTGGAACGGCAGGTAGATACCGTATATAGGTAGGTATAGTGGACTCATGTGGAATAACTTTGGGGTTTAAGGAGTTGGATGCACAAGCAATATTCCCGCTTAGTACAAGTGAAGGCTATCAAAAGACTGGGAAGCGACCAGCTAGAGAGCGACAACAGTCATGAACATGCATTAAAATTAATCAACCTCGAATGCAAGCATGAGTAGGATATAATCCACCATGAACATAAATATCGTGAAGGCTATGTTGATTTTGTTTCAACTACATGCGTGAACATGTGCCAAGTCAAGTCACTTAAATCATTTAGAGGAGGATACCACCCTATCATACCACATCATAACTATCTCAATAGCATGTTGGCACGCAAGGTAAACCATTATAACTCATAGCTAATCAAGCATGGCACAAGAAACTATGATCTCTAATTGTCATTGCAAACATGTTTATTCATAATAGGCTGAATCAGGAACGATGAACTAATCATATTTACAAAAACAAAAGAGGTCGAGTTCATACCATCTTTTCTCATCTCAGCTAGTCCATCATATATCATCATAATTGCCTTTCACTTGCATGATCGAATGATGTGAATAATAATAATAGTGCATGTGCATTGGACTAAGCCGGAATCTGTAGGCATTCAATAAACAGGAGAAGACAAGGCAATATGGGCTCTTTTGTCAGATAAACAATAATGCATATAAGAGCCACTTCAACAATTTAATTATGGTCTTCTCCTATCGACCCCCAAAGAAAAGAAAAGAAATAAACTATTTACACGGGAGAGCTCCCAACAAGCAAAATAAGAACATGAAATCTTTTTGGGTTTTCTTTTTAATTACTACTACAAGCATGGAAATTAAACTGATTAAAAGCTACAACTAATTTTTTTGGTTTTTCTTAAGGTTTATTAAACACACAAGAAGAAAGCATAAAAAGGAAAATAAACTAGCATGGATGATACAATGAAAAAGTATGAGCATCGACATCTAGCAATGAGTGTGTGAACATAAATGTAATGTCGGTGGGAAATACGTACTCCCCCAAGCTTAGGCTTTTGGCCTAAGTTGGTCTATGGCCACGGCTGGCCTGGCGGATGTCCATAATAGTAGCCGGCGCCGTACTGCGATGCAGCGGCTATCGCCTGCTGAGCTGCAGCGTGGCGACGAGCGGCCTCCTCTCTCCTCTCGTACTCATCTGCCTCCTCCCTGGAAATAGTATATATTCCTCTTGCCTGATAATCAAAGAAGGCAGGAGCAGGGATAGTAATATGGACAGCACAACGTCTGTCAAAGATTAGTCGATACTGGAGAGGTGATTCGTTCCTCTCGACAAACTGGTCGTGAACCATAGCATTAAAATCTAGATAAGCAGGAGGTAGTTCAATATCATCTTCGCGTATGGCTACACCAAGAAAATTAGCTATGCGGGTTGCATAAATTCCACCAAAGAAATCTCCATTAAATCTATTAAGATGCAACCTACGTGCAACAATGGCTCCCAAATTATAAGATTTGTCTCCTAACACAGCACTCCTAAGAATACTGAGGTCGGGGACACACATGTGACATGCTTCATCTTTACCATTAATGCATCTACCTATGAAGAGAGCAAAGTAATATATAGCAGGAAAGTTAATGCTCCCTATGGTAGCTTGTGTAATATCTCTAGATTCTCCCACAGTTATGCTAGCAAGAAAATCTCTAAATTTAGATTTGCGAGGATCCCTTATACTACCCCATTGTGGAAGTTTGCAATCAGTGGTAAAATCCTCTAAGTCCATAGTGTAAGATTTATCATAAAGATCAAATAGGACAGTTGGAGAATTACGTGAAGTTGAAAATTCAAACCTCCTTACAAAGGTACTGGTGAGGTTGTGATACTGGTTGCACTTCTCTTCCTCGAAGCTCACAAGATCAGCGTTACGCAAATATGCGTTGAATTCTTCCTTAATTCCCACTCGATCCATAAAGTTCTCAGAAGGCCATTCACAAGGACGCACTGGAGTGTCTCTTGGTGGCTCGTCATTAGTATCACGCATTGCAAGCCTGGGTCCTTGCTTCCTTGAAGAACCACCTTGGAACATTTTCATAAGCATATTTCTTCCTCTGAAAAATTCTGAAGTTTTTTAGTAACTTCAAAATAAAAGTAAACCAAACTCAATAATACTTGTAGCAACTACTCCTACAAGTGCCTAGAGCCTATGCCATGCATCAAAACTACTTTTGACCATATAAATTTGACATGCAAGCTCAAGAACAGGGTAACCTAAGCAGCAAAAATTTGCAATGAATAAAGCACTAGAACAAAAACTAATTGGACCAATGGAGGAGTCACATACCAAGGAACAATCTCCCCAAGCAGTTCTGTGAGAGGTTCTTTGAGCAAGGAGATCGAAAATGGCAGCAAAGTGAGCTAGACCTCGTGCTTGAGCTGGATATTCATGTTTGGGGGAAGAAGATGAAGTGTGTGGGTGCAGGAATAAGTGGAGGAGGGCCACCGTGGGCCCATGAGGCAGGGGGCGCGCCCAGGGGGGTAGGGCGTGCCCTCCACCCTCGTGGGCAGGTGGTTGACCCCCCCCCCTACTGTGTTCTTAGTGCCAAATATTCTCAAATATTCTAGAAAAAATCATATTTAAATTTCAGGGCATTTGGAGAACTTTTATTTTCGAGGTATTTTTATATTGCATGGATAATCAGATAGCAGACAGAAAAAGATTTGTTTTTATTTTATTTAATATAAATAACAGAAAGTAAAAGTGGGGTACAGAAGGTTGTGCCTTCTAGTTTCATCCATCTCATGATCATCAAAAGGAATCCACTAACAAGGTTGATCAAGTCTTGTTAACGAACTCATTCCGAATAACGTGGAACCGGAGAAATTTCGAATAACACTATGTTACCTCAACGGGGATATGCACATCCCCAATAATAAGAATATCATATTTCTTCTTGACAGTAGGAACAGGAAGTTCAAAACCTCCAAATATAATCGATGGCATTTTCCCAATAGAGTTGATACTATGAACTTGAGGTTGTTTCCTCGGAAAGTGCACCGTATGCTCATTACCATTAACATGAAAAGTGGCATTGCCTTTAGTGCAATCAATAACAGCCCCTGCAGTATTCAAAAAGGGTCTTCCAAGAATAATAGACATACTATTGTCCTCGGGAATATCAAGAATAATAAAGTCCGTTAAAATAGTAATGTTTGCAACTACAACAGGCACATCCTCACAAATACCGACAGGTATAGCAGTTGATTTATCAGCCATTTGCAAAGATATTCCAGTAGGTGTCAACTTATTCAAATCAAGTCTACGATATAAAGAGAGAGGCATAACACTAACACCGCCCAGCACGCCACGGCAACTAAACAACACGGCTAAGCTCAAAAGAAAAACAAAAAGGCAAGAAGAAGAGAGAGCACACCAGCAAAAGGCCAAGACACACCTCTTCAAGAGAGGGCGGTGGCCGAGGCCACCTATGTTTGAGTCAAGAGATATGGCGCCGCGAAGATTTTAACCTTGGGCCCATGACCAAAACTCGTCTTTGAAACACAAGTACCATCGACAATGGCTAATGTGAAAGACTTGATCAATTTATGCATAATGGGGGGAGGGAGGGTTCATTGAGAGAACAACACTCCCCCTATGTCCATGCCTACATTTAAACTAGACAACAAATTGAGCGTGGTGGGGTGTGCAAGGGTTCAGGTCACATTGCTCGAATCAATGATATTTAGCTCATGCCTTAACTCGCAAAATCTTGCTTCATCCAAGGGATTCGTGAAAATATTTGCAAGGTTATCATGAGTGTTGACATAGTTGAGCTCGATCTCTCCTCGCCTAATGTGATCCCGGATGAAGTGATACCGAATCTCAATATGCTTCGTCTTGAAGTGTTGCACCGGGTTGAGAGAGATCTTGATGGCACTTTCATTGTCACACCAAAGAGGCACTTTGTCACAAGTGACACCGTAATCCTTTAAAGTTTGCCTCATCCATAGAAGTTGTGCACAACAACTACCGGCCGCTACATACTCCGCTTCGGTGGACGAGAGAGACACACAACTTTGCTTTTTGGAAGACCAACTTACCAAAGAGCAACCAATGAATTGGCACCCTCCAGAAGTGGACTTCCTATCCACTTTTTCTCCCGCCCAATCAGACTCTGAATACCCTACAAGCTTGAAGTTTGATCCTATTGGGTACCATAAGCCAAAGTTTGGGGGTATGAGCCAAATATCGAAAGATTCGTTTGACCGCCACATAGTGACTTTCCTTAGGTGCGGCTTGAAACCGTGCACAAATTCCCACACTCAACATGATATCCGGTCTAGATGCACAAAGATAAAGCATGGATCCAATCATGGAGCGATATACCTTTTGATCCACCACTTTACCATTGGGATCTATGTCAAGTTGGCACTTGGTGGGCATTGGAGTGGAAGCCGGCTTGACGTCACTTAGCTTGAATCTCTTGAGCATGTCTTGAGTGTATTTGGCTTGGTTGATGAAGGTTCCTTCTCTTCTTTGCTTCACTTCGAACCCTAGAAAGAACTTCAACTCTCCCATGGAAGACATCTCAAACTTTGAGGTCATGAGAGCGGCAAATTCCTCATTGAAAGCTTTGTTAGGGGAACCAAAGATAATATCATCAACATATATTTGGCACACAAACAACTCCCCTTTGACCTTCTTAGTAAAAAGAGTGGGGTCGATTAGCCCAACTTCAAAACCACGGTCTTGTAACAACTCGGTAAGGTGGTCATACCACGCACGTGGGGCTTGTTTAAGGCCATAGAGTGCCTTATCGAGTTGATACACATGATCGGGAAAGTAGGGATCCTCGAACCCAGGGGTTGCTTGACATAAACCAATTCATTAATAGGACCATTAAGAAAATCACTCTTCACATCCATTTGTTGTAACTTAAAGTTATGATGAGAAGCATATGCAATCAACATGCGAATGGATTCAAGACGAGCAACGGGAGCAAAGGTTTCACCGTAGTCGATACCCTCGACTTGGGAGTAGCCTTGTGCTACCAAATGAGCCTTGTTGCGAATGATAATCCCATGGGCATCTTGCTTGTTCTTAAATATCCACTTGGTTCCAATGACATTGTGGTTCCCCGTCGGTCTTGGCACCAATCTCCACACTTTGTTGCGCTCGAAGTTGTTGAGTTCTTCATGCATGGCATTGAGCCAATCCGGATCTTCGAGCGCCTCATAGACCTTGTGGGGTTCGACACAAGAGACAAACGTGTGATGCTCACAATAGTTTGCTAATTGTCTACGAGTGCTTACCCCCTTTCTTAAGCTTTCAAGCACATTCGTCATGAGATGATCCTTGGTGGAGAGCTTGGAAGCAACCTTGGCGGCACGACGCTCCAATTCCTCCTCGGGGGTGAGACGAGAAGTGGTCACTTGATCATCTTTAGCGTCGTCTTGAGCTTGTTCTTGTTCTTGAACTTGCTCGGAGGAGAAAACTTGACCTTGGGCATCACTTGGTGTGTCAACACCGTCTTGAGCATGATCTTGCCCTTAGTCTTGTTCTTGAGGATGAGGGCCTTCATGTTGTTCTTCGGAAGCGTGTGGGCCTTGGGTTGGTGATGGCTCCACTTGAGTGGAGCATTGTCCTTCTCCTTCGGCCACAAGGGGTTTCTCAATGGGTAGGATAAAGCCAACACCCATTCTTCTTATGGCTTGAGGAGGAATTTCATCACCTACATCACAATTGCCACTTTGCTCCACTTGGGAGCCGTTATTTTCATCAAACTCCATGTTACACGTCTCCTCAATAAGTCCCGTAGATTTATTGAGGACACGGTAAGCATGAGAGTTTGTAGCATAACCAACAAATATGCCCTCATAAGCTCTAGCTTCAAATTTAGACAATTGAACACCTTTCTTGAGAATGAAACACTTACACCCGAACACCCAAAAGTACTTGAGGTTGGGCTTGTTACTGGTGAGTATCTCATATGGAGTCTTGTTCAAGCCCTTGCGGAGGTAGAGCCGATTGGATGCATGAAACACGGTGTTGATGGCTTTGGCCCAAAAGTTGTATGGAGACTTGAACTCCGCCATCATGGTCCTTGCCGCATCCATCAACGTCCGGTTCTTCCTCTCCACAACACCGTTTTATTGAGGGGTGTAAGGTGCGGAATATTGATTCTTGATCCCCTCATCACTAAGAAACTCATCCAAGGTGTAGTTCTTGAACTCGGTGCCGTTGTCACTTCTTATTGTCAAGATCTTTGCATTGTGTTGACGTTGTGCTTCATTTGCAAAGTCAATGACAGTTTTTTGGGTCTCGCTCTTCCTCTTGAAGAAATACACCCAAGTGTATCTTGAGTAGTCATCCACAATCACCAAGCAATACTTCCTACCCCCAAGACTATCGAAGGATGGAGGCCCAAAGAGATCCAAGTGAAGGAGCTCCAAAGGCCTCTTTGAGTAAATGATAGTCGTGGGAGGGTGAGCCTTCTCATGTAGCTTTCCTTCGATACAAGCACTGCAAGCACGATCTTTAGCAAAACTAACATTCGTTAGTCCACGGACATGGTCCCCCTTGAGAAGACTTTGCAAAGATCTCATATTGACATGGGCTAAACGGCGATGCCAAAGCCATCCCACATCAACTTTAGCCATTAGGCATGTCGCGGTCTTAGTGGGTCGCTTAGAAAAGTTAATCACATATAGACCGTTCTCGACATGCCCAACAAAGGCTACTTTAAGAGTCTTGCTCCACAAGAGGGCCACAGTATCGATATCAAAGAAAGTGGCAAAGACCATTATTGCAAGTTGACAAACGGAAAGTAAATTGTATGCAAGGGACTCAACAAGCATGACCTTCTCGATCGTGAGATCATGAGAAATGACTACCTTGCCAAGTCCCAATACCTTAGAAGATGAGGCGCCACCCCACTCGACATTGGTGGGCATAGATGGAATCTTGTGCACGTCCACCACCAAGTCCTTGCTTCCGGTCATATGATTTGTGGCTCCGCTATCGAGCAACCATGATCCCCCACCGGAAGCAAACACCTACAAGAGATCAATGCTTGGTTTTAGGTACCCATTTTGTAATGGGTCCTTTGATGTTAGTAACAAGGGTATTTGGAACCCAAATAGACCATTCAATGTACTCATGAGGGGAACCAACAAATTTGGCATAGACATGCCCATCACTAGCCCGACATAACACATAAGAAGGATTAAAGTCACCGGCTTTGATGGGAGGAGTGGCATTGCCCTTTTTGACACAGCCACCCTTCGCATTGTTCTTATTCTCCTTGGAAGCACTCTCTCCCTCCTTCACAAAGGTTTGCATGAGAGGAGGAGGTCGTTTCGTCTTGTCATTATTCTTCTTGTTCTTGGACCCGGGCACGTACCCAATCCCTTCCTTGGCCACAACTCCCTTTTGGTTGGTCAAGAGGTTGTTGAGGCTCTTCTTGCCTTGTATGCAAGACGCAAGACCTTTCTCAAGTTGCACCTTTAGCTTAGCGTTCTCCTCAACAAGATGCACATGCTCACAACACGGGTTAGTAGCATTTGCATTATCAATTAACATCATACGAGGAAAAGTGGCTTTTTCCTTGGTTAGCTTTACTTGAAGTTGATCATGAGACTCTTTGAGGCTAGCATGAGCACCCTTCAAGACCTTGTGAGCCTTGTCAAGTAGATCAAGCTCCTCTTTGAGTCTAGCAAGATCAACCTCAAGTTCGGCCTTCTCGGATTTTACCACACGAGACACAATGAGAGCATGATCAAAATCTTTATTTAACTTAGCATGATCAACGTTGTGTGACTCCTCAAGAGCCAAACCAAGACCACGCTCTTCCTCAAGAGCATTGGAAAGATCCGAGATCTCATCGGCATAGTCACGACTATGCCCTTCCATCTTAGAGATGGTATCTTCGTGAGCATCGATCATGTCATTGGCTTCACCAAGTTGTTCCAAGAGAGCGACAAAGTGCTTCTTGGATTTACCCTTAAGTTTGCCCATAAAGGCATCAAACTCATTCACCTCCACATTAGCTCCCTCATGTTCATCAATGCTATCCGTCGAAGAAGGATGATTAATGATGCTAGTTTTGATGTTGGAGGTTACCTGGTTGGTGGCTTTAGCCATGAGGCACTTGGCGGTGATGCTCTCATTGGGTGAGTCGAAGAGAGACACCCGTGGAGTCGTCGCAATGGCAACAGAGGCCATGGCAACCGACTCACCATCTTCATCATCGTCATCATCCTCATTGTACTCTTCTTGTACCACCAATGCCTTGGGGGAGTCTTCTTGATGAAGTTGTTCTTGTTGGGGAACGACTTGGCCTTGTCCTTTCGGATGAGCTTGCCACCATTGTCTTCTCTCTTCTCATATGGGCACTCCGCAACAAAATGACTCACATTGCCACAATTGTAGCAAGTCCTTACACGTTGCTTGCTCTTCGTGCCACTTGAGTTGTTTTTGTTAAAGTTTGGCCTTGAGTTTTTCTTGCTCCAAAATTGCCTTGAAGCAAGTGCCATGTGTTCATGATATGCATACTTTGTATCTTCGGGGCTGCTCTCCTCTTCTTCCTCTTCTTCTTCTTTAATGCAGAGCTTGGCCTTCAATGCAAGGTTGGGCTTCTTTGCCCTTTGAGAACGAAGCACCACATTGTCGGCGGTCTTGTCCAAAATGTTCATGGCCACAAACTCATCCAACACTTCGCTTGAGGTCAAAGTGTGGAAGTCCGGCCTTTGACGAATGATGGAGTACATGGCCTTGTGGTAGGGCATCATTGCCTTGAGGAATTTGCGCTTGATCTAATTGTCATCTGTGTCCTTGCTCCCGTGATCTCGGAGTGAGACCGCGAGTTTGGTTACTCTCCGATAAAGCTCACGAGGTTCTTCATCTTCTTTCATTGCAAACTCATCGGCCTCATCTTGCACCACTTCATAGTTGGAGCGTTGAATGCTTGCGCTTCCCCGGTAGAGTGAGACAACACAAATCCATGCGTCTTTGGCCAAGGCGAAGGGCCGAAGATGAGGTAGATCTTCGGGTGGAATTGCATCTTGAATGATGAAGAGGGCATTCTCATTGAATTGATTATCCGCGGCTTCTCGAGGAGTGAAGTTGCTTGGATCATGCGGATAGAAACCTTCTTCAATGATTCTCCAAAGATTAGTGTTCACATGATTTAAATGACGTTTAAAGCGGTAAACCCAAGAATCAAAGTCCTCATTTTTCACAATCTTAGGGGGAGGACCGGCATGATTCAAATGAGTGGAAGGAACCGGTCCACCATAAACAAGTGGTGGTTCCACATGAGCAAAGATGTCAGTGCCATTCTTACCGCTAGAAGAAGGAGCCTTTTCGCTACTAGCTTCCCCCTTATCGGAGGTAGCATCCGTCACCTTGTCGGTGGGATTACCCACTTTCAACGGTGCAGTGGATAGTTTAAGCCCTTCAAGGAATTTAGTACACATGCTTTCAACCTCGGTCGTCATGGAGGTTTTCAATGTCTCCAAGGACACATTGAACTCCTCACGAGAGACCGAGGTTCCCCCATCGCCTGTAGATGAGATCGGATTCACACCAGAGTGTTCCTCCACACCATCTACGGTATCAACCATACTCTTCGGATGGTAAAGTCCTTAATAAAGAGACGAGGCTCTGATACCAATTGAAAGGATCGATATGGTTGGCTAGAGGGGGTGAATAGGCAACTAACAATTTTTAACTTTTCTTTACCAAATTAAACTTTGCATCAAAGAAGGTTGTATAGATGTGCAACTAGGTGAGAAACCTATATGATGCAATAACAACAAACAAACAAGCAAGCAAGAGAAGTAACACTAAAGAGCTTGCACAAGTAAAGGTAATAAATAACCAAGAGTGGATCCGGCGAAGACGATGATGTGTTAACGAAGTTCCTTCCTTTTGAGGGGAAGTACGTCTCCGTTAGAGCGGTGTGGAGGCACAATGCTCCCCAAGAAGCCACTAGGGCCGCCGTATTCTCCTCACGCCCTCACACAATGCGAGATGTCGTGATTCCACTATTGGTGCCCTTGAAGGCGACGACCGGACCTTTACAAACAAGGTTGAGGCAATCTCCACAACTTAATCAGAGGCTCCCAACAATACCACGAAGCTTCACCACAATGGACTATGGCTCCATGGTGACCTCAACCGTCTAGGGTGCTCAAACACCCAAGAGTAACAAGATCCGCTAGGGATAGGTGGGGGAATCGAAAATCTCTTGGTGGAAGTGTAGATCGGGGCCTTCTCAACCACTCCCGAGCAAATCAACAAGTTTGATTGGCTAGAGAGATAGATCGGGCGAAAATGGAGCTTGGAGCATTAATGGAGCTTGAGAGGGAAGAGGTAAGTCAACGGGGAAGAAGGGGACCCCCTTTTATAGTGGGGGCAACAATCCAACCATTGCCCCACTAAACAGCCCCGCAGAGGGTGGTAGTACCGCTTGGGGGGTACTACCGCTGAGCCAGCGGTACTGCCGCTCCAACTAGCGGTACTGCCGCGCAGAGGAGAGAAGCAGGGACCTGGACCCAGAGCGGTACTACCGCTAAGAAGCGGTACTACCGCCTCTACTACCGCAACTAGTGCCGCAAAACCCGACAAGAGAAAAAGAGCCCTTGAGTCGAGGCGGTAGGAGCCAGATAGGCCAATAGTAGTACAGCTGCGGAGTCACTGGCGGTACTACCGCTTGTGGCCCTCAGCGGTACTACCGCTGAGTAGCACGGTACTACCACCTGGACCCAGACAAGACACAAGAGAGAAAAGATCTCTCCATCGAAGCGGAAGAGCTCTGAGGGTGAGAAGCGGAAGTGTACGTGTTGATTCCACCCAAGCAATACCACAGCGGACCCCCTCTTAATAGTACGGTGCCCTCTACGCAACTAGACCACCGAAGGAGAAACGAAAGAGCTACACCGTCTTGAATGACACTCCGACAGGAGGAAATCGTCTCATGCCAAGGATGAATCTCTGAAACGCTCAAAGCACACGATTAGTCCGCAAACACGTTGTCATCAATCACCAAAACCACATCGAGAGAGATATGCCTCAACACTCGCTGGTCGGTGGTTCATTGGCCTCCTCCCTCACCCTCCAGCCAACAGCAACCCTTGCCCACCTCCTTTGTCACCGCCGCCGACGCCCTTTTTGCCGACGACTCTGCCAGCTGCCGCCGCCTCCACATCCACCCAGCAACGCCGCTCAGTCCCCTCGTCACCCGCCACCGCCGTCTTGCCGCCGGGGAGCAAACTGCTTCCCACCGCCACTCCCCCACCGCACAGCCGCCCGCGACCAAGAGGCTTCTTCGCCGCCCCGGCCAAATCCTCACCAGCATGCTCGTCGGACGTCGGCCCACTCGTCGGACGCCGGCAAGGCAGCTAGCTGGTCCGTGCGCACCACGACTCCCCTCGCCGGCTGTCTACTTTTTCGATGCTCGCAAGTTGTTCGACAGTTTGCCAAGGTACGGAAATGGACTCCGCCAACGAGTTCTTTTTCCACAATTTCCTTTGCGACTCCGATGATTCATCGTCCGACGACGACGAGGATATATTAGCTGCCGTGTTGGTCCATCACCACCTCAACAACCAGCGGCCGTTGTTTAGTGGCTCCATTCCGGGCCACCTTCTGGGGTTGAATCGCAACCGAGAGAGCGGTCATTTCCTTCTTTGGAAGGACTACTTTGATACAACAAACCCGTTGTTCAAACATCAAAAATTCCACCGCCGTTTCCGTATGAGTAGGCCTTTTCAACTGTATTAGTGAGGGGGTGGTCAGCTATGATGACTATTTCGAGTACAAAGAGGATGCCATCGGCAAGATCGGTTTCTCCTCTTCTCAGAAATGCACTGCCGCCATCTGAATGCTTGCATACGGAGTGCCCGGTGATCTCATTGACGAGTACGTCCATGTGAGTGAGTCTACATGCCTAGAGTCCCTGTATAAGTTCTACAAGGCTGTTATTGTTGTGTTTGACCCTGAGTACTTGAGAGAGCGGACAGCTGAAGATACAACCCGTTTGTTAGCGATGAATGCCAGAAGGGGCTTCCCAGGGATGCTTGGCAGCATAGACTGCATGCACTGGGAGTGGAAGAACTGTCCTTCTGCTTGGCAAGGGCAGTATAAGGGACATGTCAGGGCTTCCACTGTCATATTAGAGGCTGTGGCGTCTCAAGATCTCTGGATCTGGCACTTTTTCTCTGGCATGGCTGGATCACACAATGATATCAACGTGCTTCATGATAACCCACAAGTATAGGGGATCGCAACAGCTTTCGAGGGTAGAGTATTCAATCCAAATTTATTGATTCGACACAAGGGGAGCCAAAGAATATTCTCAAGTATTAGCAGCTGAGCTGTCAATTCAACCACACCTGGAAACTTAGTATCTGCAGCAAAGTGTTTAGTAGCACAGTAATATGATAGTGGTGGTAGCAGCAACAAAAGTAAAGACAGCAAAAGTAATGTTTTTGGTATTTTGTAGTGATTGTAACAGTAGCAGCGGGAAAGTAAATAAGCGTAAACCAGTATATGGAAAACTCGTAGGCACCGGATCAGTGGTGGATAATTATGTCGGATGCGGTTCATCATGTAACAGTCATAACATAGGGTGACACAGAACTAGCTCCAATTCATCAATGTAATGTAGGCATGTATTCCGTATATAGTCATACGTGCTTATGGAAAAGAACTTGCATGACATCTTTTGTCCTACCCTCCCGTGGCAGCGGGGTCCTATTGGAAGCTAAGGGATATTAAGGCCTCATTTTAATAGAGAACCGAAACAAAGCATTAGCACATAGTGAATACATGAACTCCTCAAACTATGGTCATCATCGGGAGTGGTCCCGATTATTGTCACTTCGGGGTTGCCGGATCATAACACATAGTAGGTGACTATAGACTTGCAAGATAGGATCAAGAACTCACATATATTCATGAAAGCATAATAGGTTCAGATCTAAAATCATGGCACTCGGGCCCTAGTGACAAGCATTAAGCATAGCAAAGTCATAGCAACATCAATCTCAGAGCATAATGGATACTAGGGATCAAACCCTAACAAAACTAACTTGATTACATGATAAATCTTATCCAACCCATCACCATCCAGCAAGCCTACGATGCAATTACTCACGCACGGCGGTGAGAATCATGAAATTGGTGATGGAGGATGGTTGATGATGATGACAGCGACGAATCCCCCTCTCCGGAGCCCCGAACGAACTCCAGATCAGCCCTCCCGAGAGGTTTTAGGGCTTGGCGGCGGCTGCGTATCGTAAAATGTGATGATTTCTTCTTCCCGATTTTTTCTCATCGAAACTCAATATATGGAGGTGGAGTTGGAGTCGAAGATGCAACAGGGGGCCCACGAGGTAGGGGGCGCGCCCCCCACCCTCGTGAGAAGGGTGTGGGCCCCCTAGTCTTCATCTTTGGCGAGGTTTTATTTTTATTTTTTCTAAGATGTTCCGTGGAGTTTCAGGTCATTCCGAGAATATTTGTTTTCTGCACATAAAACAACACCATGGTAATTCTGTTGAAAACAGCGTCAGTCCGGGTTAGTTCCATTCAAATCATACAAGTTAGAGTCCAAAACAAGGGCAAAAGTGTTTGGAAAAGTAGATACGACGGAGACGTATCAACTCCCCCAAGCTTAAACCCTTGCTTGTCCTCAAGCAATTCAGTTGACAAACTGAAAGAAAGAAAGAAAAACTTTTACAAACTCTGTTTGCTCTTGTTGTTGTAACTATGTCAAGCCAGCATTCAAGTTTTCAGCATAGATCATAACTAACCACACTTGCAATAATTCTCAGATCTCATCATTACTCATATCAATAGCATAATCAACTAGCAAGTCATAATAATAAATCTCAGATGACAACACTTTCTCAAAACAATCATAATATGATATAACAAGATGGTATCTCGCTAGCCCTTTCTGAGACCGCAAAACATAAATGCAGAGCACCTTTAAAGATCAAGGACTGACTAGACATTGTAATTCATGGTAAAAGAGATTCAATCATAGTCATACCCAATATAAATTAATAGTAATGAATGCAAATAACGGATGTGCTCTCCAGCTAGTGCTTTTTAATAAGAGGGTGATGACTCAACATAAAAGTAAATGGATAGGCCCTTCACAGAGGGAAGTAGGGATTTGTAGAGGTGCCAGAGCTCGGTTTTGAAATAGAGATAAATTGTATTTTGAGCGGTATACTTTCATTGTCAACGTAACAACTAAGAGATGGCGATATCTTCCATGCTAAACACATTATAGGCGGTTCCCAAACAGAATGGTAAAGTTTATACTCCCCCTCCACCAACAAGCATCAATCCATGGCTTGCTCGAAACAACGAGTGCCTCCAACATACATCAGGTCCCAGGGGGAGTTTTGTTTGCAATTAATTTTGATTTAGTTTGCATAAAGCATGGGACTGGGCATCCCGGTGACCAGCCATTTTCTCGTGAGTGAGGAGCGGAGTCCACTCCTCTTGAGAATAACCCGCCTAACACGGAAGATAAGGACAACCTTTGTTGATACATGAGCTATTCGAGCATACAAAACAGAATGTTTATTTGAAGGTTTAGAGTTTGGCACATACAAATTTACTAGGAACGGTAGGTAGATACCGCATATAGGAAGGTATGGTGGACTCATCTGGAATAACTTTGGGGTTTAAGGGATTGGATGCACAAGCAGTATTCCCGCTTAGTACAAGTGAAGGCTAGCAAAAGACTGGGAAGCGACCAACTAGAAAGCAACAACGGCCATGTACATGCATTAAAATTAATAAACATTGGATGCAAGCATGAGTAGGATATAATCCACCATGAACATAAATATCGTGAAGGCTATGTTGATTAGTTTCAACTACATGTGTGAACATGTGCCAAGTCAAGTCACTTAAATCATTCAAAGGAGGATGCCACCCCATCATACCACATCATAACCATCTTAATAGCATGTTGGCACACAAGGTAAATCATTATAACTCATAGCTAATCAAGCATGGCATAAGTGTTGGGGAACGTAGCATAAATTCAAAAAATTCCTACGTGTCACCAAGATCTATCTATGGAGTCATCTAGCAACGAGGGAGGAGTGGATCTACATACCCTTGTAGATCGCGCGCGGAAGCATTCAAGAGAACGGGGTTGATGGAGTCGTACTCGTCGTGATCCAAATCACCGATGATTCTAGCGCCGAACAGACGGCACCTCCGCGTTCAACACACATACGGAGCAGCAACGTCTCCTCCTTCTTGATCCAGCAAGGGGGAAGGAGAGGTTGATGGAGATCCAGCATCACGACGGTGTGGTGGTGGAAGTAGCGGGATTCCAACAGGGCTTCGCCAAGCGCTGTGGGAGGAGGGAGATGTGTCATGGGAGGGAGAGGGAGGCGCCAGGGCTTAGGTTAGGTTGCCCTCCCTTTCCCCCCACTATATATAGGGCCAAGGGAGAGGGGGAGGGCACAGCCTTGCCCCTTCCTCCAAGGAAGGGTGCGGCCAAGGGGGGGAGGAGTCCATCCTCCCCAAGGCACCTCGGAGGTGCCTTCCCCCTTTAGGACTCTCCCCTCCTCTTGTCCCTTTGGTGCATGGGCCTCTAGGGGCTGGTGCCCTTGGCCCATGTAGGCCAAGGCGCACCCCCTACAGCCCATGTGGCCCCCGGGGCTAGTGCCCTTGGCCCATGTAGGCCAAGGCGCACCCCCTACAGCCCATGTGGCCCCCGGGGCTGGTGCCCTTGGCCCATGTAGGCCAAGGCGCACCCCCTACAGCCCATGTGGCCCCCGGGGCAGGTGGCCCCACCCGGTGGACCCCCGGAACCCTTCCGGTGGTCCCGGTACAATACTGATGACCCCGAAACTTGTCCCGATAGCTGAAATAACACTTCCTATATATAATTCTTTACCTCCGGACCATTCCGGAACTCCTCGTGATGTTCGGGATCTCATCCAGGACTCCGAACAACTTTCGGGTTACCGCATACTAATATCTCTATAACCCTAGCATCACCGAACCTTAAGTGTGTAGACCCTATGGGTTCGGGAGACATGCAAACATGACCGAGAT